>NC_069499.1:1312080953-1312380953 GCF_027579735.1 Bombina bombina
AAAATAAGGGATTTTTTTCACATAATAAAATAACTAAAATAAAATAGAGGTAGGCAACCACAATAATTGTATAATAATATTGTTTGAGACAGGGAACATTTAAAAGTGTAGAGGTTATAACATGGTAGATACATCAAATACAGAAAAAAGCAGTGGATAACAGACATTCAGATGCTCAGGAATATTGATAACCCTGTATGAAAAGGTGTGAGACACCCTGAGCAGAGTAAATACAGCCAAAATATGGAGTGACAGGGAACAATGTCCCGAGATGGGTAAAGACTAACAAACCATGGATGGGGGGGGTGGGGGGGGGGGTCATCTATGCAAGCAAAAGTCTGGCAAACAATAAAGAAGCAGTGAGAAACAGCAAGAACAACAATTAAACAAACAATAAATGTAGGCTAAAACTCAGTCAAAGTAAAAACAGAAAAAAACTATAGCATAAAGGTAGAAGAACAGACATACCAAGATGAAAACAAAGACACTATGCCAATAGAGCTTGAAATAACAGCAGTAAGACATTATTGGGGTTATTTTAACCCTCCATCTCATCTCTCTACAGGTATGCATTACTCCTGCTTCCTTTATCTGCCTGGTTGCCCCTCCATGTCCCTTTAATCTGCTTGTAATGCACTGGTATGTATTTCTCCTGCTTCCTTTATCCGTCTGGTTGCCCCTCCATGTCCCTTTAATCTGCTTGTAATACCATGGTATGAATTTATCCTGCTTCCTTTATCTGTCTGGTTGCCCCTCCATGTCCCTTTAATCTGCTTGTAATACACTGGTATGAATTTATCCTGCTTCCTTTATCTGTCTGGTTGCCCCTCCATGTCCCTTTAATCTGCTTGTAATACACTGGTATGAATTTATCCTGCTTCCTTTATCTGTCTGGTTGCCCCTTCATGTCCCTTTAATCTGCTTGTAATACACTGGTATGCATTTCCATCTTAATATGGGAAGAGTACACAGCTGCATTCCTTACTTCTGGGAAATACTGAACCTGACCACCAGGAGGAGGCAAAGACACCCCAGCCAAATGCTTAAATACATCCCACACTTCCTCATAACTTCAGTCATTCTTTGCCTTTCGTCACAGGAGGATGGCAGAGAAGTGTTAGAAGATTTCAGAGTAGTCTCTTATGGAGGGTAGTACTCTTCGAAATGGGACTGGAGTTTTAAGTAATCCTGTCAGCCTCTCTGTGAGAACATGGATGAAAGTTAGAGTCCGGAGATGCAGGGAGAGTCTTTCTGCGAAACCATCCCGACTCATTTTAACAGCTCCATAGGCAATCAGCTCTGACAAGTTTCGCTGCCTGCTTTCTTCGCTCAAGTCCATGTCAGAAGCGATGCTACTATCTGTCACACTTGAAGGGCCGTGTTCTTGGTAAGATTGTTTCATATTTTATACATGTATGATAACGCAAGAAAACAGGGTCACAGTGTGACTCCTTTTATTTGTATAGAATCAAGGGTTAATCTCTCCTTAGGGGGATTATTGAACAGGGGGGGATAATCTTATATGTTTATTTGATTTTATGCTGCTTTTTATGAGTGAGATGTTATGGGCTCATAGGCTGTTATGGAATATATAGGTTTCACTTTCACTTTGATAGCCATGCAGCTTACAAGCTTGGCGCGCTTTCTCATAGCAGGGACGGTCTTGCATTGGTCACCATGTGATTCATTCCCTTTTTCCTGACTGGGCGTCTATCACAGAGGAGTCATAAATCTCTGTACTGTCTGGGTCATAGGAGGTGGTGAGTGCCCCAGCCATTGGGGTATGAGGGTGCCGTTTTTTTGAATAAAATTAGATATTTCTTATTTCTCTAGTTCTCCGGATAACGTGATAATATCAAACATGTTTGATACCACAGAGCCGTCCACCTCTGAGGAGTTGTAAAGGTTACATATTGCACTCCTTCCCAGAGTGCATCAGATAATTTATTGGATTTAACTGAGGGTTTTCCGAGGATGAAGTTCTTTCTGAGACTTCAGAGTATGAACATGCTGGGTCGGAGTCTGCTGCCTCTAATCCTCAGGCTATGGAGGAACCAGACTTTAGTTTAGGTATTTGCGCTTTCTTCTAAAGGAAGTTTTTGGTGAATGCAGAGGTTCCAGAGGCCAAATTGCCTGATGAACCATTAATTCCTAAATTGGATAGAGTTTGAGGACAGGGTGGTACCTTATCCTTCCCTGCTCCTGTTAGATGGCGAACATTATTAAGAATGAATGGACAGGATTGGATTCCTTTTCCCCCTCTTCTCCCTTTAACAAATTGTCCCCGGTCCTGGACTCTCAATGAAGTTGTGAGGTTCCGTCCCTAAATGGGATAGCGTTATCTTCACCCTTGCTAAACATACTACTATCCCGCTTGAGGATAGTTCTTCATTTGAAGAGCCCATGGATAAAAGATGGAAACTCTGTTAAGAAAGATGTTTCTTTCTACGGTTACTGGACAAACTACCTTCTAGTTAAAGGATTTGATCGGGGTGGAGGATCCCCTCGATGTTACTCAGAAAAGATTTATGGCCTTGAGGGTTGTTAATTGTTTTTATCTGTACTGCTATTAGGCAGTTAATTTGCTTGAATGCTATGGCTTCAGCTTTTTCTGTTCAGGCCTGTCGGGCTCTGGCTGAAGTCATGGTCTGCGGATATGACTTCTAAGTCTGGTCCAGGCCTGGACTCAATTATCTCCACAGTCACAGGGGGCAAGGGTGCCCTCCTACCACAAGAGTATATGAACTATTCTAAGGGATGATTTTCATTCTTTTCATTCTGATAAAGCCCATGATAACAGTCTTCCGCTAAGCCAGAGCAAACCAAGAGCTCTTGGAAGCCGGCTCAGTCCTGGAATAAATCCAAGCAGAGCAAGAAGCCTGCCGAGTCTATGTCAGCATGAATGGACGGTCCCCGGTCCTCTTCTGGATCATGTAGGGGGCGGTATGTCGCTCTTTTCAGTTGCTTGGTTCAGGAACGTGCAGGATCCATGGGTCCTGGAGGTCATAGCTCAGGGTTACAAGGTAGGTTTTAAGTCTCAGCCACCCAAGGGCAGATTCCTACTGTCTTCCTGACCAGAAAGGAGAGAAGCCTTTCTGGGGTGTGTACGGGATCTGTCCTCTAGCAGTTATTGTCCCAGTGCCTATCGTAGTGAGAGGTTTGGGATACTATTCAAACCTTTCCATCCGATTCTGGACCTAACGTGCTTAAGCAGGTTTTTAAATGTCCCGTCATTTAAGATAGAGACAATAAGGTCCATTCTTCCCCTCATTGGAGAGGGGTATTTCATGACCACGATAGATTCCTGGATCAGCACTTCCAGTTTATTGCTCTTCCGTTTGGTCTAGCTAAAGAAATTTTTCGATGAGTGGACTATTCGGAATATCTCCTCTGTCTTCTTCGATCCCGTGGATGGCAGATAATCTAGAGAGAATTATCTTGTATCAAGTACCAGGGTAGAATTCTTGGGTACTATAATAGTCTCCATAGACATGAGAATATTTCTAACAGACCAGAGATGTTGCAAGCTAGCTTCAACATGTCTTGTCCTCCAGATCTCCTTAAGGCCATCTGTGGCTCGGTGTATGGAGGTGATTGGTCTCATGGTGTCCAGCTTGGACATCACCTCAGACTGTTGCAACTGTGCATGCTGATCTAGTGGAATGGAGATCATTCGGATCTGTCTCAACAGATTTCTCTGGACAAACAATGAGGAGAATTGCTCTTTTGGTGGTTTTGTCCGGATCACTTGTACTGAGGGACATACGCCTCAAGACCATCCTGGGCAACTACGGTTGCAAGTCTGTCGGGATGGGGAGCCGTTTGGGGTGCCAGGAAGGCACAGGGCATCTGGTCTCAGGAGGTGAAGCTCCTGATCTCATTTTGGATTTTCGGGCAATATACAATGCTCTGAAGGCTTGGCCTATGCTGGGTTCATCAGATTCCAATCAAACAATATATCCTCGGTGGCTTACATCAACCATCTGGGGGGGGAACGAGAAGCTCCCTAGCTATGAGGGAAAAATCTCGGGTTCTGGTGTGGGGGAGACCAGCATTTGTTCACTGTCAGCTATCCACATTCCGGGTGTGGACAACTGGCAAGCGGATTTCCTCAGCAGACAATCCTTTCATCCGGGAGAATGGTCTATCTATCCCGAGTGTTTGCAGAGATTTGCAAGAGGAAGATCTTATAACGTCTCAATACCAAGCTCATCTAACTCCACACTAAGATTATTCTCACCTTTACAGTCCCCATCTCCTGTTTCTCACCCTCTAATTCCCTTAATTTCCCCTGCATTTATTTGTCTGGTGTCTTTTATATTGTATTGTACTGTACTTTTATCTTTGTACCCATGCACAGCGCTGTGGAATCTGTTCGCGTTTTATAAATAAAGAATGATAAATATAATAAAATAGATGCCAAAACAAATTAAAAAATGACAGATAATTAATTCAGTTTTAGAAATGCTGTCTAATATGTTTAATACATACATTTTCCCCTTAAAGGGACAGTCAGTAAGGCATGCAATTTTAAATAACTTTCCAATTTACTTTTATCATTAAATCTGCTTTGCTCTATTGGTATTCTTAGTGGAAAGCTAAACCTAGGTAGGCTTATATGCTAATGTCTAAGCCTTTGAACTGCCTTTTAGCACTGAATTTGCTAAAATGTATGTCAGTCAAAATAACTGATATAAGGGGGCAGTCTGCAGAGGCTTAGAAAAAAGGTAATCCCAGAGATAAAAAGTGTTTGTTATGCAAAACTGGGGAATGGTTAATAAAAGTATTATCTAACTTTTTTTTAAAAAAAAAAATCTAGAGTAAACTGTCCCTTTAACAATGGCCGATGGTCATTCACATGCCCTTTTATCTGGCCTTTTTATAGCACAGATCTTGCAGATCTCAACAAGACCGCAACATGGTGTCGATTTATGAATCAGCGGATTCTGCTTCCAACCCACTCCTCTTCAGGTCCGCCTGAAGAAGTTAAGAAGCAGCGGTCATAAGACCGCTGCTCCTTAACTCGTCCACCACCTCTGAGGCAGCGGACAGCAATCATTTAGATCGGATACAATCGGGTTGATTGACACCCCCTGCTAGCGGCCGATTGGCAGCGATTGTGCAGGGGGTGGCATTGCACAAGTATTTCACGAGAAATGCTTGTGCAATGATAAATGCTGACAGCATATGCTGTCAGCATTTATTGATGTGCGGCAGACATGATACACTACAGCGGCACTATAATAAATCGGCCCCGCTATCTACATGTCTCCAGTTGTAAAGCAAGCAGTAGTAGCACAGGTCCACTGCTGTCAGCAAAATTGTGTAAGTAAACTTCTTAACGACCGTGCAGAATATATTAGTACTTTGGTTATTAAGCAATAATGTTAATTTATGCCATGCACTTGATAATTTAATATCCTGATGATTATTGCTATTATTTTATAAATGTTTTTTTTTTAAATTTCCAAACACATCATAAATGAATATTTAGATAATAATATTTTTTTGTGTACAAGTTTCACGTTTTAAAAATAAAAGTGTTTTCTGCCTGATTAGAATATCAGTGTTAGATTGTCTTCATGCAAGGTATCAGGGAGTTTTTGATGCATTTGAAATGCCTTAGATAAACTTGGTATTGCAGGTTCTGATTGATTATAATGAACCACATTGTCAGAAACCTGTTTTTAAATTCTGAGCCATCACAAAGTGTATTTACAACTCTTAAATAATGCCACAAACAAAACATTTATAAAGCAAACCCTAACATTCGCCTAGATTTGGAGTTCTGCGTTAGCCTTAAAAAGCAGCGTTAAGGGGTCCTAATGCTGCTTTTTAATGCCCACTGGTATTACGAGTCAGACAGGAAAGGGTCTACCTCTCACTTTTTATCCGCGACTCGAGGCTACCTCAAACCCCCTTACGTCAATTGTGTATCCTATCTTTTCTATGGGATTTGCCTAACGCAGATTGACTGATTGGATGAGCCAATAGAATTGACCTCGCATTCTATTGGCTCATTGAATCAGCCAATCGGATTGAACTTCAATCCGATTAGCTGATTAAATCAACCAATCAGATTTTTCCTACCTTAATTCCGATTGGCTGATAGAATCCTATCAGCCAATCGGAATTCGAGGGACACCATCTTGGATGACGTCATTTAAAGGAACCTTCATTCGGCCTTAGGACATCGGAAGAAGAGGATGGCTCTGCGTCGGCTGGATTCAAGATGGCTCGGCTCCGCTCCGGTTGATTGAAGATAGAAGATGCCGCTTGGATGAAGACATCTGCCGCTTGGAGGACCTCTTCTGCCCCGATAGGATGAAGACTTCTGCTGCTCCGGATGTCCACTTCTGGCCCATCGGTGGCCGGCTGGCTGAAGATGGCTCAAGGTAGGGTGATCTTCAGGGGGGTAGTGTTATGTTTTTTTAAGGGGGGATCGGGTGGGTTTAGAGTAGGGGTGTGTGGGTGGTGGGTTGTAATGTTGGGGGGGATTGTATTTTTTTTACAGGTAAAAGAGCTGATTACTTTGGGGCAATGCACCGCAAAAAGCCCTTTTAAGGGCTGGTAAAAGAGCTGATTACTTTGTAATTTAGTTTAGGGTAGGGAATTTTATTATTTTGGGGGGCTTTTTTATTTTATTAGGGGGCTTAGATTAGGTGTAATTAGATTAAAATTCTTGTAATATTTTTTTATTTTTTGTAATTTAGTGTTTGTTTTTTTGTATTATAGTTTAGTTTATTGAATTGTATTTTAGTTTAGATAATTGTAGGTAATTTATTTAATAAATTTATTGATAGTGTAGTGTTAGGTGTATTTGTAACTTAGGTTAGGATTTATTTTACAGGTAATTTTGTAATTATTTTAACTAGGTAGCTATTAAAAAGTTATTAACTATTTAATAGCTATTGTACCTAGTTAAAATATATACAAAGTTGCCTGTAAAATAAATATAAATCATAAAATAACTACAATGTAACTAATAGTTATATTGTAGCTATATTAGGGTTTATTTTATAGGTAAGTATTTAGTTTTAAATAGGATTAATTTATTTAATTATTGTAATTTTAGTTCATTTTCTTTAAATTATATTTAACTTAGGGGGATGTTAGGGTTAGACTTTAGGGGTTAATAACTTTATTATAGTAGCGGCGACGTTGGGGGCAGGAGATTAGGGGTTAATAATTGTAGGTAGGTGGCGGCAATGTTAGGGAGGGCAGATTAGGGGTTAATAAAATTTATTATAGTGTTTGCGAGGCGGGAGTGTGGCAGTTTAGGGGTTAATACATTTATTTTAGTGGCGGCGATGTCCGGTCGGCAGATTAGGGGTTAATAAGTGTAGGTAGGTAGGTGGCGGCGACATTGGGGGGGGGCAGATTAGGGGTTAATAAATATAATATAGGTGTCGGCGATGTTAGGGACAGCAAATTAAGGGTTCATAGCTATAATGTAGGTTGCGGTGGTGTCCCGAGCGGCAGATTAGGGGTTAATAATATAATGTAGGTGTCAGCGATAGCGGGGACGGCAGATTAGGGGTTAATAAGTGTAAGTTGAGGGGTGTTTAGACTCGGGGTTCATGTTAGGGTGATAGGTGTAGACTTAGAAAGTGTTTCCCCATAGGAAACAATGGGGCTGCGTTAGTAGCTGAACGCTGCTATTTTGCAGGTGTATGGTTTAATTTCAGCCAGCTCAGCCCCATTGTTTCATATGGGGATATCGTGCACGAGCACGTTTTTCCAGCTTACCGCTACCGTAAGCAATGCTGGTATTCAGGGTTGAAGTGGAGCTAAATTTGGCTCAACGCTCACTTTTCTGAGGCTAACGCAGCCATCCAGAAAACTCGTAAGCAGCTACTGAGCACATCTAAATATGCTTTTCAGCAAAGAATATCAAGAGAATGAAGCAAATTAGATAATAGAAGTAAATTACAGCTAGATTATGAGTTTGGCGTTATGAGTGAAAAAGCAGCGTTATGGCCCATAACGCTGCTTTTTCCCTAACACCGTTATTACGAGTCTTGTAGGTATAGTTATACCGCACACCTTTTAGGCCATCATGCAACGTCAGTACCGCACTTTTAAAAACATTTTTTCAATGGGACTCCCATAGCGCCGGTATTACAAGGTTGCCTGGGAGGCCAAAAAGTGAGCGGTATACTCTATACTGACAAGATCCGCACAGCCATCTAAAGTCAGTAGTTATGAGTTTTACGTTACAAAGCTGTAACATAAAACTCATACCTAAAGTGTTAAAAAGTACACTAACACCCATAAACTACCTATTAACCCCTAAACCGAGGCCCTCCTGCATCGCAAACACTAAAATAAAATTTTATTAAATATATATTATATATTATAAATATATATTATATTATAAATATATATTATATATTATAAATATATATATATTATAACATTTTATTAAATATATATTATATATTATATATTAACCCCTAATCTGCCGCTCCGGACATCACCACCACTTAAAAAATTTATTAAAGGGACATGCCACACACATTTTTTCATTTATGATTTAGAAAGAGAGTGCAATTTTAAACATCTTTCTAATTTACTTATATTATCTAATTTGTTTTATTCTCTTGATATTCTTTGATGAAAAGCATATCTAGATATGCTCACTAGCTGCTGATTGGTTGCTGCACATAGAAGCCTCGTGTGATTGGCTCACCATGTGCATTGCTTTTTCTTCAACTAAGGATATTTAAAAAATGAAGCAAAATAAATAATGGAAGTAAATTGTAATGTTGTTTAAATTTCTATTCTCTATCTGAATCATGAAAGAAAGATTTTGGGTTTAGTTGCCCTTTAACTCCTATTCTGCTGCTCCCCGACAATGTCGCCACTATAATAATAATATTAACCCCTAAACTCTCCCACATCACAAACACTATTTAAAGATTATTAACCCCTAATCTGCCGTCTGCCCACACCGCCGCTATAATAAATCTATTAACCACTAAACCGCAAGCCCCCCACAACGAAATATACTATAATAAATTATTAACCCCTAAACCACTGACCTCCCACATCACTAACTCTACATAAATATATTAACCCCTAAACCTAACCCTAACATAACCCTAAGCCTAAGTCTAACCCTAACCCTAACCCCCCCTAACTTTTAAAACCTACAATTATTAACTGAATAATTCCTATTTAAAACTTAATACTTACTTACCTGTAAAATAAAACCTAAGCTAGCTACAATATTGCTAATAGTGATGTTGCGAATAGTTCGCTGGCGAATAGTTCCCGGCGAATATAGCATGTTCGCGTTCGCCGCGGTGGGCGAACATATGCGATGTTCGATCCGCCCCCTATTCGTCATCATTGAGTAAACTTTGACCCTGAATGTCAAAGTCTGCAGACACATTCCAGCCAATCAGCAGCAGAACCTCCCTCCCAGCTCCTGAACAGCAGCCATTTTAGATTCATTCGGAAGCTGCATTGTTAGTAAGAGGAGGGACAGTGTAGCTGCTGGTGATTTAATAGGGAAATTGATAGCTAGGCTAGTGTATTCAGTGTCCACTACAGTCCTGAAGGACTCATCTGATCTCTGCTGTAAGGACAGCACCCCAAAAAGCCCTTTTTAGGGCTAGAACATAATTTTTTTTCCTGTGTAATCTAATTGCAGTTGCCTGCCTGCCTGCCAAGCCACTTGCCCAGTGCCACCACTCATATCTGGTGTAATAGTAGTGTAAATTTAAAAAAAAAAAAAAAACTTTTTTGACTGTGAAACATCAGTCTGCTAGTGTAATCTAATTGCAGTTGCCTGCCTGCCAGTTTGTGTGCCAGGCCCACTTGCCCAGTGCCACACCACTCATATCTGGTGTAACAGTACTGTAAATTTAAAAAAAAAAATTTGACTGTGAAACATCAGTCTGCTAGTGTAATCTAATTGCAGTTTCCTGCCTGCCAGCGTGTGTGCCAGGCCCACTTGCCCAGTGCCACAGCAATCATATCTGGTGTAACAGTAGTATAAATTTAAAAAAAAAATGTTTTGACTGTGAAACATCAGTCTGCTAGTGTAATCTAATTGCAGTTTCCTGCCTGCCAGCGTGTGTGCCAGGCCCACTTGCCCAGTGCCACACCACTCATATCTGGTGTAACTGTAGTGTAAATTTAAAAAAAAAAAACTTTTTGGACTGTGAAACATTAGTTTGCTAGTGTAATCTAATTGCAGTTGCCTGCCTGCCTGCCAGCGTGTGTGCCAGGCCCACTTTCCCAGTGCCCCCACTCATATCTGGTGTAACAGTAGTGTAAATTTTAAAAAAAAAACTTTTTTGACTGTGAAACATCAGCCTGCTAGTGTAATCTAATTGCAGTTGCCTGCCTGCCAGCGTGTGTGCCAGGCCCACTTGCCCAGTGCCCTCACTCATATCTGGTGTAACAGTAGTGTAAATTTAAAAAAAAAATTTTTTGACTGTGAAACATCAGTCTGCTTGTGTAATCTAATTGCTGTTGCCTGCCTGCCTGCCAGCGTGTGTGCCAAGCCCACTTTCCCAGTGCCACCACTCATATCTGGTGTAACAGTAGTGTAAATTTAAAAAAAAACTTTTTTGACTGTGAAACATCAGTCTGCTAGTGTCATCTAATTGCAGTTGCCTGCCTGCCAGCATGTGTGCCAGGCCCACTTGCCCAGTGCCCCCACTCATATCTGGTGTAACAATAGTGTAAATTAAAAAAAAAAAAATTGACTGTGAAACATCAGTCTGCTTGTGTAATCTAATTGCAGTTGCCTGCCTGCCTGCCAGCGTGTGTGCCAGGCCCACTTGCCCAGTGCCACCACTCATATCTGGTGTAACAGTAGTGTACATTTAAAAAAAAAAACTTTTTTGACTGTGAAACATCAGTGTGCTTGTGTAATCTAATTGCAGTTCCCTGCCTGCCTGCCAGCGTGTGTGCCAGGCCTACTTGCCCAGTGCCACCACTCATTTCTGGTGTAACAATAGTGTAAATTTAAAAAAGAACAACATTTTTTGACTGTAAAACATCAGTCTGCTAGTATAATCTAATTGCAGTTGCCTGCCTGCCTGCCAGCGTGTGTGCCAGGCTCACAGAGTATACTGTGCCCACTTGCCCAGTGCCCCCACTCATATCTGGTGTAACAGTAGTGTAAATTTAAAAAAAAAAACTTTTTTGACTGTGAAACATCAGTCTGCTAGTGTAATCTAATTGCAGTTGCCTGCCTGCCAGCGTGTGTGCCAGGCCCACTTGCCTAGTACCACCACTCATATCTGGTGTAACAGAATTGTAAATTTAAAAAAAAAAAAACTTGTTTGACCGTGAAACAGCAGTCTGCTAGTGAAATCTAATTGCAGTTGCTTGCCTGCCAGCATGTGTGCCAGACCCACTTGCCCAGTGCCACCAATCATATCTGGTGTAACAGTAGTGTAAATTAAAAAAAAAAAAAAAACGTTTTCGACTGTGAAATATGAGTCTGCTAGTGTAATCTAATTGCAGTTGCCTGCCTGCCAGCGTGCGTGCCAGGCTCACAGCGTATACTGTGCCCACTTGCCCAGTGCCCCCACTCATATCTGGTGTAACAGTGTAAATTTAAAAAAAAAAACTTTTTTGACTGTGAAACATCAGTCTGCTAGTGTAATCTAATTGCAGTTGCCTGCCTAACAGCATGTGTGCCAGGCCCACTTGCCCAGTGCCACCAATCATATCTGGTGTAACAGTAGTGTAAATTTAAAAAAAAAAATTTTTGACTGTGAAACATCAGTCTGCTTGTGTAATCTAATTGCTGTTGCCTGCCTGCCTGCCAGCGTGTGTGCCAAGCCCACTTTCCCAGTGCCACCACTCATATCTGGTGTAACAGTAGTGTAAATTTAAAAAAAAACTTTTTGGACTGTGAAACATCAGTCTGCTAGTGTCATCTAATTGCAGTTGCCTGCCTGCCAGCATGTGTGCCAGGCCCACTTGCCCAGTGCCCCCACTCATATCTGGTGTAACAATAGTGTAAATTAAAAAAAAAAAAATTTGACTGTGAAACATCAGTCAGCTTGTGTAATCTAATTGCAGTTGCCTGCCTGCCAGCGTGTGTGCCAGGCCCACTTGCCCAGTGCCACCACTCATATCTGGTGTAACAGTAGTGTACATTTAAAAAAAAAACTTTTTTGACTGTGAAACATCAGTGTGCTTGTGTAATCTAATTGCAGTTCCCTGCCTGCCTGCCAGCGTGTGTGCCAGGCCTACTTGCCCAGTGCCACCACTCATTTCTGGTGTAACAATAGTGTAAATTTAAAAAAGAACAACATTTTTTGACTGTAAAACATCAGTCTGCTAGTGTAATCTAATTGCAGTTGCCTGCCTGCCTGCCAGCGTGTGTGCCAGGCTCACAGAGTATACTGTGCCCACTTGCCCAGTGCCCCCACTCATATCTGGTGTAACAGTAGTGTAAATTTAAAAAAAAAAACTTTTTTGACTGTGAAACATCAGTCTGCTAGTGTAATCTAATTGCAGTTGCCTGCCTAACAGCATGTGTGCCAGGCCCACTTGCCCAGTGCCACCAATCATATCTGGTGTAACAGTAGTGTAAATTTAAAAAAAAAAACTTTTTCGACTGTGAAATATGAGTCTGCTAGTGTAATCTAATTGCAGTTACCTGCCTGCCAGCGTGTGTGCCAGGCTCACAGCATATACTGTGCCCACTTGCCCAGTGCCCCCACTCATATCTGGTGTAACAGTAGTGTTTCAGGCTCACACCTTATACTGGGCTCACTCGCCCAGTGCCACCACTCATATCTTGTTTAATAGTAGTGTAAGTGTACATTTAAAAAAATAAAAACTTTTTGGACTGTGAAACATCAGTCTGCTTTTTTGTTTCAAGCTCACAGCTTATACTGGGCCCACTTGCCCAGTGCCACCACTCATATCTTGTTTAATAGTAGTGCAAGTGTACATTTAAAAACAAAAAAAACTTTTTGGACTGTGAAACATCAGTCTGCTTTTTTGTTTCAGGCTCACAGCGTATACTGTGCCCACTTGCCCAGTGCCACCACTCATATCTTGTTTAATAGTAGTGTAAGTGTACATTTAAAAAAATAAAAACTTTTTGGACTGTGAAAATCAGTCTTCTTTTTTGTCAGGCTCACAGCGTATACTGTGCCCACTTGCCCAGAGTCACCACTTATATCTTGTTTAATAGTAGTGTAAGTGTACATTTAAAAACAAAAAAAATTTTTTGGACTGTGAAACATCAGTCTGCTTTTTTGTTTCCAGCTCACAGCTTATACTGGGCCCACTTGCCCAGTGCCACCACTCATATCTTGTTTAATAGTAGTGTAAGTGTACATTTAAAAACAAAAAAAACTTTTTGGACTGTGAAACATCAGTCTGCTTTTTTGTTTCAGGCTCACAGCTTATACTGTGCCCACTTGCCCAGTGCCACCACTCATATCTTGTTTAATAGTAGTGTAAGTTTACATTTAAAAAATAATAACTTTTTGGACTGTGAAACATCAGTGTGCTAGTGTAATCTAATTGCAGTTGCCTGCCTAACAGCATGTGTGCCAGGCCCACTTGCCCAGTGCCACCAATCATATCTGGTGTAACAGTAGTGTAAATTTAAAAAAAAAAACTTTTTCGACTGTGAAATATGAGTCTGCTAGTGTAATCTAATTGCAGTTACCTGCCTGCCAGCGTGTGTGCCAGGCTCACAGCATATACTGTGCCCACTTGCCCAGTGCCCCCACTCATATCTGGTGTAACAGTAGTGTAAATTTAAAAAAAAACTTTTTTGACTGTGAAACATCAGTCTGCTAGTGTAATCTAATTGCAGTTGCCTGCCTGCCAGCGTGTGTGCCAGGCCCACTTGCCCAGTGCCCCCACTCATATCTGTGGTAACAGTAGTGTAAATTTAAAAAAAAAAAAAACTTTTTTGACTGTGAAACATCAGTCTGCTTGTGTAATCTAATTGCAGTTGCCTGCCTGCCTTCGTGTGTGCCAGGCTCACAGCGTATACTGTGCCCACTTGCCCAGTGCCACCACTCATATCTGGTGTAACAGTAGAGTAAATTTAAAAACAAAAAACTTTTTGGGCTGTGAAACATCAGTCTGCTTTTTTGTGTTAGGCTCACAGCGTATACTGTGCCCACTTGCCCAGTGCCACCACTCATATCTTCTTTAATAGTAGTGTAAGTGTACATTTAAAAACAAAAAAAAATATTTTTGACTGTGAAACATCAGTCTGCTTTTTTGTTTCAGGCTCACACCTTATACTGGGCCCACTTGCCCAGTGCCACCACTAATATCTTGTTTAATAGTAGTGTAAGTGTACATTTAAAAACAAAAAAACTTTTTGGACTGTGAAACATCAGTCTGCTTTTTTGTTTCAGGCTCACAGCGTATACTGTGCCCACTTGCCCAGTGCCACCACTCATATCTTGTTTAATAGTAGTGTAAGTGTACATTTAAAAAAATAAAAACTTTTTGGACTGTGAAAATCAGTCTTCTTTTTTGTCAGGCTCACAGCGTAAAATGTGCCCACTTGCCCAGAGTCACCACTTATATCTTGTTTAATAGTAGTGTAAGTGTACATTTAAAAACAAAAAAAAAATTTTGGACTGTGAAACATCAGTCTGCTTTTTTGTTTCAAGCTCACAGCTTATACTGGGCCCACTTGCCCAGTGCCACCACTCATATCTTGTTTAATAGTAGTGTAAGTGTACATTTAAAAACAAAAAAAACTTTTTGGACTGTGAAACATCAGTCTGCTTTTTTGTTTCAGGCTCACAGCTTATACTGGGCCCACTCGCCCAGTGCCACCACTCATATCTTGTTTAAAGGGATACTAAACCCAATTTTTTTATTTCATGATTCAGATAGAGCATGAGATTTTAAGCAACTTTCTAATTTACTCCTATTATCAATTTTTCTTTGTTCTCATGCTATCTTGATTTGAAAAAGCAGTACTGTAAGCTTTAGAGCTGGACCATTGTTTGTTCAGCACATGGGTATCACTTGCTGATTTGTGGCTAAATGTAGCAAACCAATCAGCAGCTCTACCAAGGTGCTGAACTAAAAAATGGGCCGGCTCCTAACCTTTTATTACTGCTTTTTCAAATCAAGATAACATGAGAACAAAGAAAAATTGATAATAAGAGTAAATTAGAAAGTTGCTTAAAATTGCATGCTCTATCTGAATCATGAAAGAAAAAATGAGGGGTTAGTATCCCTTTAATAGTAGTGTAAGTGTACATTTAAAAAAATAAAAACTTTTTGGACTGTGAAACATCAGTCTGCTTTTTTGTTTCAGGCTCACAGCTTATACTGTGCCCACTTGCCCAGTGCCACCACTCATATCTTGTTTAATAGTAGTGTAAGTTTACATTTAAAAAATAATAACTTTTTGGACTGTGAAACATCAGTCTGCTTTTTTGTGTCAGGCTCACAGCGTATACTGTGCCCACTTGCCCAGTGCCACCACTCATATCTTGTTTAATAGTAGTGTAAGTGTACATTTAAAAACAAAAAAAACTTTTTGGACTGTGAAATATCCGTCTGCTTTTTTGTTTCAGGCTCACAGCTTATACTAGGCCCACTTGCCCAGTGCCACCACTCATATCTTGTTTAATAGTAGTGTAAGTGTACATTTAAAAAATAATAACTTTTTGGACTGTGAAACATCAGTCTGCTTTTTTGTGTCAGGCTCACAGCTTATACTGGGCCCACTCGCCCAGTGCCACCACTCATATCTTGTTTAATAGTAGTGTAAGTGTACATTTAAAAAAATAAAAACTTTTTGGACTGTGAAACATCAGTCTGCTTTTTTGTTTCAGGCTCACAGCTTATACTGTGCCCACTTGCCCAGTGCCACCACTCATATCTTGTTTAATAGTAGTGTAAGTTTACATTTAAAAAATAATAACTTTTTGGACTGTGAAACATCAGTCTGCTTTTTTGTGTCATGCTCACAGCGTATACTGTGCCCACTTGCCCAGTGCCACCACTCATATCTTGTTTAATAGTAGTGTAAGTGTACATTTAAAAACAAAAAAAACTTTTTGGACTGTGAAATATCCGTCTGCTTTTTTGTTTCAGGCTCACAGCTTATACTGGGCCCACTTGCCCAGTGCCACCACTCATATCTTGTTTAATAGTAGTGTAAGTGTACATTTAAAAAAATAAAAACTTTTTGGACTGTGAAACATCAGTCTGCTTTTTTGTGTCAGGCTCACAGCGTATACTGTGCCCACTTGCCCAGTGCCCCCACTCATATATGTGGTAACAGTAGTGTAAATTTTAAAAAAAAAAACTTTTTTGACTGTGAAACATCAGTCTGCTTGTGTAATCTAATTGCAGTTGCCTGCCTGCCTTCGTGTGTGCCAGGCTCACAGCGTATACTGTGCCCACTTGCCCAGTGCCACCACTCATATCTGGTGTAACAGTAGTGTAAATTTAAAAACAAAAAACTTTTTGGACTGTGAAACATCAGTCTGCTTTTTTGTGTTAGGCTCACAGCGTATACTGTGCCCACTTGCCCAGTGCCACCACTCATATCTTCTTTAATAGTAGTGTAAGTGTACATTTAAAAACAAAAAAAATATTTTTGATTGTGAAACATCAGTCTGCTTTTTTGTTTCAGGCTCACAGCGTATACTGTGCCCACTTGCCCAGTGCCACCACTCATATCTTGTTTAATAGTAGTGTAAGTGTACATTTAAAAAAATAAAAACTTTTTGGACTGTGAAAATCAGTCTTCTTTTTTGTCAGGCTCACAGCGTATACTGTGCCCACTTGCCCAGAGTCACCACTTATATCTTGTTTAATAGTAGTGTAAGTGTACATTTAAAAACAAAAAAAATTTTTTGGACTGTGAAACATCAGTCTGCTTTTTTGTTTCCAGCTCACAGCTTATACTGGGCCCACTTGCCCAGTGCCACCACTCATATCTTGTTTAATAGTAGTGTAAGTGTACATTTAAAAACAAAAAAAACTTTTTGGACTGTGAAACATCAGTCTTCTTTTTTGTTTCAGGCTCACAGCTTATACTGTGCCCACTTGCCCAGTGCCACCACTCATATCTTGTTTAATAGTAGTGTAAGTTTACATTTAAAAAATAATAACTTTTTGGACTGTGAAACATCAGTGTGCTAGTGTAATCTAATTGCAGTTGCCTGCCTAACAGCATGTGTGCCAGGCCCACTTGCCCAGTGCCACCAATCATATCTGGTGTAACAGTAGTGTAAATTTAAAAAAAAAAACTTTTTCGACTGTGAAATATGAGTCTGCTAGTGTAATCTAATTGCAGTTACCTGCCTGCCAGCGTGTGTGCCAGGCTCACAGCATATACTGTGCCCACTTGCCCAGTGCCCCCACTCATATCTGGTGTAACAGTAGTGTAAATTTAAAAAAAAACTTTTTTGACTGTGAAACATCAGTCTGCTAGTGTAATCTAATTGCAGTTGCCTGCCTGCCAGCGTGTGTGCCAGGCCCACTTGCCCAGTGCCCCCACTCATATCTGTGGTAACAGTAGTGTAAATTTAAAAAAAAAAAAAACTTTTTTGACTGTGAAACATCAGTCTGCTTGTGTAATCTAATTGCAGTTGCCTGTCTGCCTTCGTGTGTGCCAGGCTCACAGCGTATACTGTGCCCACTTGCCCAGTGCCACCACTCATATCTGGTGTAACAGTAGAGTAAATTTAAAAACAAAAAACTTTTTGGGCTGTGAAACATCAGTCTGCTTTTTTGTGTTAGGCTCACAGCGTATACTGTGCCCACTTGCCCAGTGCCACCACTCATATCTTCTTTAATAGTAGTGTAAGTGTACATTTAAAAACAAAAAAAAATATTTTTGACTGTGAAACATCAGTCTGCTTTTTTGTTTCAGGCTCACACCTTATACTGGGCCCACTTGCCCAGTGCCACCACTCATATCTTGTTTAATAGTAGTGTAAGTGTACATTTAAAAACAAAAAAACTTTTTGGACTGTGAAACATCAGTCTGCTTTTTTGTTTCAGGCTCACAGCGTATACTGTGCCCACTTGCCCAGTGCCACCACTCATATCTTGTTTAATAGTAGTGTAAGTGTACATTTAAAAAAATAAAAACTTTTTGGACTGTGAAAATCAGTCTTCTTTTTTGTCAGGCTCACAGCGTAAAATGTGCCCACTTGCCCAGAGTCACCACTTATATCTTGTTTAATAGTAGTGTAAGTGTACATTTAAAAACAAAAAAAAAATTTTGGACTGTGAAACATCAGTCTGCTTTTTTGTTTCAAGCTCACAGCTTATACTGGGCCCACTTGCCCAGTGCCACCACTCATATCTTGTTTAATAGTAGTGTAAGTGTACATTTAAAAACAAAAAAAACTTTTTGGACTGTGAAACATCAGTCTGCTTTTTTGTTTCAGGCTCACAGCTTATACTGGGCCCACTCGCCCAGTGCCACCACTCATATCTTGTTTAAAGGGATACTAAACCCAATTTTTTTATTTCATGATTCAGATAGAGCATGAGATTTTAAGCAGCTTTCTAATTTACTCCTATTATCAATTTTTCTTTGTTCTCATGCTATCTTGATTTGAAAAAGCAGTACTGTAAGCTTTAGAGCTGGACCATTTTTTGTTCAGCACATGGGTAGCACTTGCTGATTTGTGGCTAAATGTAGCAAACCAATCAGCAGCTCTACCAAGGTGCTGAACTAAAAAATGGGCCGGCTCCTAACCTTTTATTACTGCTTTTTCAAATCAAGATAACATGAGAACAAAGAAAAATTGATAATAAGAGTAAATTAGAAAGTTGCTTAAAATTGCATGCTCTATCTGAATCATGAAAGAAAAAATGAGGGGTTAGTATCCCTTTAATAGTAGTGTAAGTGTACATTTAAAAAAATAAAAACTTTTTGGACTGTGAAACATCAGTCTGCTTTTTTGTTTCAGGCTCACAGCTTATACTGTGCCCACTTGCCCAGTGCCACCACTCATATCTTGTTTAATAGTAGTGTAAGTTTACATTTAAAAAATAATAACTTTTTGGACTGTGAAACATCAGTCTGCTTTTTTGTGTCAGGCTCACAGCGTATACTGTGCCCACTTGCCCAGTGCCACCACTCATATCTTGTTTAATAGTAGTGTAAGTGTACATTTAAAAACAAAAACAACTTTTTGGACTGTGAAATATCCGTCTGCTTTTTTGTTTCAGGCTCACAGCTTATACTGGGCCCACTTGCCCAGTGCCACCACTCATATCTTGTTTAATAGAAGTGTAAGTGTACATTTAAAAAATAATAACTTTTTGGACTGTGAAACATCAGTCTGCTTTTTTGTGTCAGGCTCACAGCGTATACTGTGCCCACTTGCCCAGTGCCACCACTCATATCTTGTTTAATAGTAGTGTATGTGTACATTTAAAAAAATAAAATCTTTTTGGACTGTGAAACATCAGTCTGCTTTTTTGTGTCAGGCTCACAGCGTATACTGTGCCCACTTGCCCAGTGCCACCACTCATATCTTGTTTAATAGTAGTGTAAGTGTACATTTAAAAAAATAAAAACTTTTTGGACTGTGAAACATCAGTCTGCTTTTTTGTTTCAGGCTCACAGCTTATACTGTGCCCACTTGCCCAGTGCCACCACTCATATCTTGTTTAATAGTAGTGTAAGTTTACATTTAAAAAATAATAACTTTTTGGACTGTGAAACATCAGTCTGCTTTTTTGTGTCAGGCTCACAGCGTATACTGTGCCCACTTGCCCAGTGCCACCACTCATATCTTGTTTAATAGTAGTGTAAGTGTACATTTAAAAACAAAAAAAACTTTTTGGTCTGTGAAATATCCGTCTGCTTTTTTGTTTCAGGCTCACAGCTTATACTGGGCCCACTTGCCCAGTGCCACCACTCATATCTTGTTTAATAGTAGTGTAAGTGTACATTTAAAAAATAATAACTTTTTGGACTGTGAAACATCAGTCTGCTTTTTTGTGTCAGGCTCACAGCGTATACTGTGCCCACTTGCCCAGTGCCACCACTCATATCTTGTTTAATAGTAGTGTATGTGTACATTTAAAAAAATAAAATCTTTTTGGACTGTGAAACATCAGTCTGCTTTTTTGTGTCAGGCTCACAGCGTATACTGTGCCCACTTGCCCAGTGCCACCACTCATATCTTGTTTAATAGTAGTGTAAGTGTACATTTAAAAACAAAAAAAACTTTTTGGACTGTGAAATATCCGTCTGCTTTTTTGTTTCAGGCTCACAGCTTATACTGGGCCCACTTGCCCAGTGCCACCACTCATATCTTGTTTAATAGTAGTGTAAGTGTACATTTAAAAAAATAAAAACTTTTTGGACTGTGAAACATCAGTCTGCTTTTTTGTGTCAGGCTCACAGCGTATACTGTGCCCACTTGCCCAGTGCCACCACTCATATCTTGTTTAATAGTAGTGTAAGTGTACATTTAAAAACAAAAAAAACTTTTTGGACTGTGAAATATCAGTCTGCTTTTTTGTTTCAGGCTCACAGCTTATACTGGGCCCACTTGCCCAGTGCCACCACTCATATCTTGTTTAATAGTAGTGTAAGTGTACATTTAAAAAAATAAAAACTTTTTGGACTGTGAAACATCAGTCTGCTTTTTTGTGTCAGGCTCACAGCGTATACTGTGCCCACTTGCCCAGTGCCACCACTCATATCTTGTTTAATAGTAGTGTAAGTGTACATTTAAAAAAAATGACAGGCAGAGGCAGGCCACCCTGCAGGTGCCATCGTGGTCGTGGTGCTGTGATTCCCTTTGGCCCTAGAATAATGCCCAGTGTTCAGAGGCCACGTCCCATGAACTCGAAAAGTTCTGAGGAAATAGTTGACTTTATAACACAGGACACCCAATCTTCTATAGCTTCCGCTCTGAACCTTGACGCACCATCCTCCTCCAGCTTATCTTCGGGCACCTCTCAAGTTACCACTCGCCCGTCTACCGCCACCACCAACACTAGCACCACAGCCGTTTCACTTGATCTGTCAGAGGAGTTTTTTACACATCAGTTGGAAGAAATGAGTGATGCGCAACCATCATTGACAGAGGATGTAGATAACAGTGATATGTCTTAGTCAGGCAGCATTACAGACATGGAAGTACGGTGTGATGTTGATGATGTTGTACCTGCTGCTGCTTTCTTTGTTTATTTGTCAGATACAAGTGAAGCAGTTGATGATGACGATGCATCCGTGGATGTCACGTGGGTGCCCGCTAGAAGAGAAGAAGAACAGGGGGAAAGTTCAGATGGGGAGACAGAGAGGAGGAGGAGGAGGAGGAGAGGAGTTGGAAGCAGTGGGAGGTCATCGCAAGGAGCTAGTGGCACAGTCAGACAGCATGCATCGGCACCCGGGGTCACCCAGACAGCACGCCAATCAACGCATGCTGTTGCCACCACCAGATTGACATCATCGCAAAGCTCAGCAGTGTGGCTTTTTTTTGTGTGCGATGCCATTTGCAACCTGTGCCAAAAGAAACTGAGTCGTGGGAAGTCCAACACCCACTTAGGTACAACTGCTTTGCGAAGGCACATGATCACACATCACAAACACCTATGGGATCAACACATGAGTAGAAACAGCACACAAACTCAAAGCCGCCATCCTCCTCCTGGTCCAGCATCTTCAACCAGGTCATCCACTGCTGTCCTCCTCGCCCCCTCTCAACCATCCGCCACTCTGTTTCTCTTCCGGAGCAGTTCCTGCTAATCTGCCCACAGTCAGGTGTCTGTCAAGGACATGTTTGAGCATAAGAAGCCAATGTCACAAAGTCACCCCCTTGCCCGGCGTCTGACAGCTGGCTTGTCTGAACTCTTAGCCCACCAGCTTTTACCATACAAGCTGGTGGAGTCTGAGGCATTCAAAAAATTTGTAGCTATTGGGACACCGCAGTGGAAGGTACCCGGCCGAAATTTCATTACACAAAAGGCAATCCCCAACCTGTACTCGATTGTGAGAAAGGAAGTAATGGCATGTCTGGCACACAGTGTTGGGGCAAGGGTCCATATGACCACTGATAGCTGGTCGGTAAAGCATGGTCAGGGCAGGTATATCACCTACACTGCACATTGAGTAAATCTGCTGGCGGCTGCCAAGCATGGAATGCGTGGCTCTGCAGAGGAGGAGTTGGTGACACCGCCACGACTTGCAGGCAGACCTGCTGCCACCTCCTCTACTCCTCCTACTCCATCCTCTTCCATAACCTCCTCGGCTGAGTCCTGTTCTGCTGCTGCATCTTGCTCCACATCAACGGCACCCCCCCAGCTCTGCAGGTACTATTCCACATCCCGGATACAGCAGTGTCACGCCGTCTTGGGGTTGACTTGCTTGAAAGCAGAGAGTGACACCGGACCAGCACTCCTGTCCGCCCTGAACGCACAGGTGGATCAGTGGCTGACTCCGCACCAACTGGAGATCGGCAAAGTGGTTTCTGACAACTGAAGTAATTTGGTGGCGGCATTGAAATTGGGCAAGTTGACACATGTGCCGTGCATGGCACATGTGTGTAATCTGATCGTACAATGCATTGTGCATAAGTACCCAGGCTTACAGGATGTCCTGAAGTAGGCCAGGAAGGTGTGGGGCCATTTGAGACGTTCCTACATGGCCATGGCGCACTTTTCCAATATCCAGTGGCGAAACAACATGCCAGTGAGGCGCTTGATTTGCGACAGCCCGACACGTTGGAATTCAACACTCCTAATGTTCGACCGCCTGCTCCAACAAGAAAAAGCCGTTAACGAGTATTTGTATGATCGGGGTGCTAGGACAGCCTCTGTGGAGCTGGGAATTTTTTTGCTACATTACTGGACGCTTATGCGCAATTCCTGTAGACTCATTTGTCCTTTTGAGGAGGTGACAAACCTAGTCAGTCGCACCGAAGGCACCATCAGCGACATCATACCATTTGTTTTCTTTCTGGAGCATGCCCTGCGAAGAGTGCTGGATCAGGCCGTAGATGAGCGTGAAGAGGAAGAGGAAGAGTTGTGGTCACCATCACCACCAGAAACAGCCTTATCAGTTTCGCTTGCTGGACCAGCGGCAACGCTGGAAGAGGATTGTGAGGAAGAGGAGTCAGAGGAGGAATGTGGCTTTGAGGAGGAGGAGGAAGACCAACTACAACAGGCATCCCAGGGAGCTCGTTGTCACCTATCTGGTACCCGTGGTGTTGTACGTTGCTGGGGGGAAGAAGATACCTTCAGTGAGATCACTGAGGATGAGGAACGGGACATGAGTAGCTTGGCATCCAACCTTGTGCAAATGGGGTCTTTCATGCTGTCGTGCCTGTTGAGTGACCCTCGTATAAAAAAGCTAAAGGAGACCTGTACTGGGTGTCCATGCTACTAGACCCCCGGTATAAGCATAAAGTGAAATTGAAACTGAAATGTTACCGAATTACCACAAGTCAGAAAGGATGCAGCAGTTCCAAAATAAATTAAAAAGTATGCTTTACACAGCGTATAAGGGTGATGTCACAGCACAACGGGAATCTAACAGGGGAAGAGGTGAAAGAAATCCTCCGACTCCCACTACCACGCCGGCAAGGACAGGACGCTTTACAGACGTGTTGTTGATGGAGGACATACAGAGCTTTTTAACTCCTATGCATCGACACAGCCCTTCGGGGTCAATCCTCAGAGAACGACTCGACCGACAGGTAGCAGACTACCTCGCCTTAACTGCAGATCTCGAGACTCTGAGGAGCGATGAACCCCTTGACTACTGGGTGTGCAGGCTTGACCTGTGGCCTGAGCTATCCCAATTTGCAATAGAACTTCTGGCCTGCCCCGCTTCAAGTGTCCTGTCAGAAAGGACCTTCATAGCAGCAGGAGGTATTGTCACTGAGAAGAGAAGTCACCTAGGTCAAAAAAGTCTAGATTACCTCACCATTATTAAGATGAATGAGGGATGGATTCTGAAGGGACTGACATTGGGCGATACATTAGAGTAAAAAAGGCCTGATGAGATGAGCTGCTTTGGGCTAAAAATGGTCCACACGGTGCTGTATTTTATCTTCGAATGCCGGATGACTTGCGTGACTTATCCGCCATCAACTAGGTTTCAAGCCGCAATGTTTTAGGGCACTTTCTGTCTGGGAAACAAACATCAATATCTAAAAAGATCCTTGGTCAGTCCTCCTACTTCAAATTTGGGGCACTGCGCGTGCAATCTACTGTGCCACCAGATATGAGTGGTGTGTTAAGTAGTACTATTCTTATCAGTTTAATCCCTGTTACGTCCCCTATCAGGGGACGTGTATATGGCATGGATTTTAGGAACCGGGAGTCGGAAAAATATGCTTGGTCGATCCGGCCACGAGATAGATAGATTTGATAGATAGATAGATACATAGATTAGATAGATAGATCAATAGATGCAATAGATACATTTGAAAGATACGATAGATAGATTTGATAGATAAATAGATAGATTTGATAGATAGATAATTTCCCAGACAGAGAATTACAAGACGTGCGTTCTGGGACCCATGGTAAGGTTCCCAGAGGCAGTTGCGGCGCCAGGGGACGTACATATGGCATGGATTTTAGGAACCGGGAGATGGAAAAAGATGCTTGGTCGGTCCTCCTACTTCAAATTTGGGGCACTGCGCGTGCAATCTAATGTGCCACCAGAATGGTATCACTAATTGCTAATAGTTATATTGTATCTATCTTAAGTTTTAGTTTTATTTCACAGGTTTGTATTTATTTTAGCTAGGTGGACTAGCTAGTAAATAGTTACTATTTACTAACTACCTTGTTAAAATAAATACAAAGTTACCTGTAAAATAAAACCTAATCTGCCTTACACTAAAAACTAACATTACAATCAAATAAAATAAATTAAATTAATAAAATAAAATTTTCTAAATTACAAAAAATAAAAAACGAAATGATCAAAAATAAAAATGAATTACTACTAATCTAATAGCGCTAGCAAAATAAAAAAGCCCCCCAAAATAAAAAAAAACTCTAGCCTACAGTAAACTACCAATGGCCCTTAAAAGGGCCTTTTGCGGGGCATTGCCCCAAAGATAACAGCTCTTTTACATTGCAATATAAAATACAAACAAACCCCAACAGTAAAACCCAACCAAACCCCCCAAATAAAAACTAACTAACAAAATAAAAATCTAACTTAAGCTAACCATTGCCCTGAAAAGGGCATTTGGATGGGCATTCTTTTATGAATTGCCCAAACCCTAAGCTAAAAAAAAAAACATAAAAAAACCCTTTAAAACCTAACACTAACCCCTGACGATCCACTTACAGTTATCGAAATCCGGATATCCATCCTCATCGAAGCGGCAAGAAGTCTTCATCCAGGAGGCCTCTTCGATCTTCATCCATCCAGCGAAGTCCTCGTCCTAGCGGAAATAAGTCTTCATCCAGACGGCATCTTTTATCTTCATCCATCCGGCGCGGAGTGGGTCCATCTTCAAGACATCCAGCACGGAGCATCCTCTTCATACGGTCGCTGCCATAAACTGAACGTTCCCTTTAAGTGACATCATCAAAGATGGCTTTCCTTTGAATTCCTATTGGGTGAAAGATTTCTATCAGCCAATAGGAATTAAAGGTAAAAAAATCCTATTGGCAGTTGCAACCAGTCAATAGGATTGAGCTTTCATCCTATTGGCTGTTGCAATCAGCCAATAGGATTGAGCTCACATTCTATTGGCTGATTGGAACAGTCAATAAAATGAAAGCTCAATCCTATTGGCTGATTGTATCAGTCAGTAGGATGAAAGCTCAATTTTTTTCACCTTTAATTCCTATTGGGTGGTAGAAATCTTTCAGCCAATAGGAATTCAAGGGACGCCATCTTTGAAGACGTCACTTAAAGGGAATCTTCAGTTTACGGCAGCGACCGTATGAAGAGGATGCTCCGCGCTGGATGTCTTGAAGATGGATCCGCTCCACGCCGGATGGATGAAGAAAGAAGATGCAGTCTGGAAGATAACTTCTTTCCCCTTGGATGAGGATTTCACCAGATGGATGAAGATTGAAGAGGCCTCCTGGATGAATACTTCTTGCCACTTGGATGAGGACTTCGCCGGCTGGATGAGGATGATTGTCCGGACTTCAATAACTGTAAATAGATTGTTAGGGAGTTAGGTTTTTTTTAGAGTTTTTTTTTTTTTTAGTTTAGGGTTTGGACAATTTCTAAAAGAGCTGATTGCCCTTTTCAGGCCATCGCAAAAGAGCTAAATGCCCTTTTAAAGGCAATTCCCATCCAAATGAACTTTTCAGTGCAGTGGTTAGCTTAGGCTTATTTAGATAGGTTTTTAATTGGGTGGTTTGGTTGGGTGGGTGGTGGGTTTTACTGTTGGGGGGTGTTTTTTTATTTTGGGGGGGCTTTTTTATTTTGGGGGGGCTTTTTATTTTGATAGGGCTATTAGGTTAGGAGTAATTTGTTTTTATTTTTGATCATTTCGTTTTTATTTTTTGTAATTTAGTGGGGTTTTTTTTTGTAATTTAGAAAATTGTATTTTAATAATTTTATTTATTTTATTGTAATGTTAGTTTTTAGTGTAAGGCAGGTAAGGTTTTATTTTACAGGTAACTGTATTTATTTTAATGAGGTAGTTAGTAAATAGTTAATAACTATTTACTAACTAGTCTACCTAGTTAAAATAAATACAAACTTACCTGTGAAATAAAAATAAAACCCAGGATAGATACAATATAACTGTTAGTAATATTGTAGCTAGCTTAGGTTTTATTTTACAGGTAAGTATGCATTTATTTTTAAATAGGAATTATTTAGGTAATAATTGTAAGGGTTATTTAGCTTTATTTTAATTATATTTAAGTTAGGGGGTGTTAGGGATAGGGATAGATTTAGGCTTAGGGTTATGCTAGGGTTAGGGTTATGCTTAGGGTTAGTGTATTTAGTGTTAGTGATGTTGGAGGCCAGAGTTTTAGGGATTAATAAATTTAGTATAGTGGCGGCGACATTGGGGGGGGCAGATTAGGGGTTAATAAATGTAGGTAGGGGGCGGCGATGTTTGGGGCTGCAGATTAGGGGTTAATAACTGTAATGTAGGTGGTGGCGATGTTAAGGTTGGCAGATTAGGGGTTAATAAGTGTATTTAGGTGGCAGCGATGTTAGGGGCAGCAGATTAGGTGTTAATAACTGTATGTAGGTGGCGGCGATGTTAGGTGGTGGCAGATTAGGGGTGTTTAGACTCAGGGTTTATGTTAGGGTGTTAGGTTTAAACATAACTTTTTATTTCCCCATAGACATCAATTGTGCTGCGTTAATGAGCTTTTGTTTCCGCGATTGCAGGTGTTAGGCTTTTTTTTACTGGCTCTCCCCATTGATGTGTATGGGGAAATAGTGCATGAGCACGTCAAAGCAGCGCTTTTGGGTGCGGTATGGAGTTCAACACAACCATATCGCCCATGCAAGCCTGCTTTTTTAAAACTTGTAATAGCAGCGCTATAGGGAGGTGAAATAACGCCGCTTTTTTGGCGGTCGTTAAAATCCCTATAGCACTAAAAATTTGTAATCAAGCTGTTAGAAAGTTGTTTAAAATTCCATGCTCTTTCTAAATCATAAAAGAAAAAATGTAGGTTTAATGTCCCTTAACTTATTGAACAGCCTAATAAGATCTCTGAAGTCATAGAAAAAATAAACTCCAGGTAGCACTTGTGCATGTATTAATTAAATGCTTAACAACTGAATAGAACATACAGACCACACAATGGTATTATGTGGTAGATGACTAGTGGTCTGTATTTTACATCTAATTTGCATCCATTTACAATAAAGATACATTTCAATTAAAAATCAAGTGTGGTGGCTTACTTGAGGTCTGTGCATGTATCCTGTTCTTAAATATATATATAAAGTCTGAGGAAGGGGAGTGTGTCCCCGAAACGTCACGCTTGTTCTAATAAAAGTACACTTGAAAAAGACCAGTAAGTGCCATCCTTTATATATATATATATATATATATATATATATATATATATATATATATATACATATACAGTATATATATTATAATAAAGATATATTTCATGGGATGTTCTCTTTTGTTGCTATGGAGTACATTCCAGCATTTAGGTATACTACCAGTGTCATACTTTCATAAATATCAGCCATTGAGATATTGGGTCCCATTTATTAAATGCTGGGTGGACAAGGTTTACTCTCAGGAACCTGTCCTACTTGGCATCACACATTGAACAAGTGGCTGCTTATGCAATGCTGCACCTTGCTTCCCCTGTTTGCGTGCATCAAATTGTATGCGAACATGGGATGTCCATCACACTGGTCAGACTAATCCAGCTCAGAGCTGCACTCACTGAATGATCAAAGAAAAAGAGCAGATCTCTCTCGTTTATGTATCTGAAGGAGAGACAAGCCCAGTTCAATATAGCACTGCATGATATGAGAGTTTTGTTAGATTAACACTTTGTGCATTGTATTTTATATTAATTTACACTTCAGATTGGGTCCTTTCAGTGTTATTACATCCAAGCTTTGCCTTTTCTATTTTCTATTTAATACATTTAGATTTTGATCCAGCAATGATTTTACAAATTTTGATTATGCTTGAAAGTTTCTGTGTTACTTTAAAAAATTAGGATCATACTTTGTATATTTCTGTGTATCTTTTACAACTTACATTGCATTCTGTATTTTCAATTTTGTAAAATAAAACACAACTTCAGAAAGTTAGGGGGACAGGGGAGTTCCCTGAGCTGAGTGAACAGGGGAGTTTACATGGTATGTCTAAAACTCTCTCACAAGTCTTGTGAAATGCTGTAAGCATTTTACACAAGCTGGTCTCACTGATTTATCTCTCCAGCTATATGTAGGTGAAGATTGCTCAAAATTTACAATATTTTAATTTAACTAACAGAAAAGTAAAATATACTAAAACTATAGGCAAAAGCAAGTTAAATAGCAGTGAAAATAATTCACTTTCGACTAGATTACGAGTTTTGCATTAGGCTTAAAAAGCAGCGTTGGCCGGTCCTAACGCTGCTTTTTAACGCCCGCTGGTATTACGAGTCTTGCAGGTACAGGTGTACCTCTCACTTTTTTGGCCAGACTTGGAAATACCGCAAATCCACTTACGTAAATTGCGTATCCTCTTTTTTCAATGGGACTTGCATAGCGCCGGTATTAAGAGTCTGAAAAAAAGTGAGCGGTAGACCCTCTCCTGTCAAGACTGGTACCGCATTTTAAAGTCAGTAGTTAAGAGTTTTACACTACAATGCCGTAGCATAAAACTCTTAACTAAAGTGCTAAAAAGTACACAAACACCCATAAACTACCTATTAACCCCTAAACTGAGGCCCCCCGACATCACAAACACTAAAATACATTTTTTAACCCCTAATCTGCCGAACCGGACATCGCCACCACTATAATAAATATATTAACCCCTAAACCGCCACACTCCCGCATCACAAACACTAGTTAAATATTATTAACCCCTAATCTGCTGCCCCTAACATCGCTGACACCTACCTACATTTATTAACCCCTAATCTTCCGCCTCCAACGTCGCCACCACTATATTAAAGTTATTAACCCCTAAATCTAAGTCTAACCCTAACCCTAACACCCCCTAACTTAAATATAATTAAAATAAATCTAAATAAAATTACTATCATTAACTAAATTATTCATATTTAAAACTAAATACTTACCTATAAAATAAACCCTAAGCTAACTACAATATAACCAATAGTTAAATTGTAGCTAGTTTAGGGTTCATTTTTATTTTACAGGCAAGTTTGTGTTTATTTTAACTAGGTAGAATAGTTACTAAATAGTTATTAACTATTTACTAACTACCTATCTAAAATAAATACAAAATTACCTGTAAAATAAAACCTAACCTAAATTACACTAACACCTAACCTTACACTACAATTAAATTAATTCCCTAAATGAAATACAATTAAATAAAATTATCTAAAGTACTAAACAAACAAACACTAAATTACAGAAAATAAAAAACAAATTACAAGATTTTTAAACTAATTACACCTAATCTAATCCTCCTAACAAAATAAAAAAAAACCCACAAAATAAAAAAAAGCCCTACCTTATACTAAATTACAAATAGCCCTTAAAAGGATTGGAACAGCCAATAGAATGCCAGCTCAATCCTATTGGCTGATTGCATCACCCAATAGGATTTTTTCTACCTTAATTCGATTGGCTGATAGAATTCTATCAGCCAATCGGAATTGAAGGGACACCATCTTGGATGACGTCACTTAAAGAAATGTCATTTAGTAAGAAGACTTCGTTGAAAGAGGATGCTCCGCACCGGATGTCTTGAAGATGGACCCGCTCTGCGCCAGATGGATAAAGATAGAAGATGACGTCTGGATGAAGACTTCTGCCCGTCTGGAGGACCACTTCGCCCGGCTTGGATGAAGACTTCTCCCGAATTTGTTGAGGAATTCGGCCCAGTTGGATGAAGACTTCTCCCGGTAAGGTGATCTTCAAGAGGTCAGTGTTAGGTTTTTTTAAGTGGGTATTGGGTGGGTTTTAGAGTCGGGTTGGTTGTATGGGTGGTGGGTTTTAATGTTGGGGGGATTTGTATTTTTTTTACAGGTAAAAGAGCTGATTACTTTGGGGCAATGCCACGCAAAAGGCCCTTTTAAGGGCTATTTGTAATTTAGTGTAGGGTAGGGCTTTTTTATTTTGGGGGGGCTTTTTATGTTGTTAGGGGGATTAGATTAGGTGTAATTAGTTTAAAAATATTGCAATTTGTTTATTATTTTCTGTAATTTAGTGTGTTTTTTTGTACTTTAGATAATTTTATTTAATTGTATTTAATTGTATTTAATTTAGGGAATTAATTTAATTATAGTGTAGTGTTAGGTGTTAGTGTAATTTAGGTTAGGTTTTATTTTACAGGTAAATTTGTCTTTATTTTAATTAGGTAGTTATTAAATAGTTAATAACTATTTAATAACTATTCTACCGAGTTAAAATAAATACAAACTTGCCTGTAAAATAAAAATAAACCCTAAGCTAGATACAATGTAACTATTAGTTATTTTGCAGCTAGCTTAGGGTTTACTTTATAGGTTAGTATTTAGTTTTAAATATGAATTTTTTAGTTAATTAAAGTAATTTTATTTAGATTTATTTAAATTATATTTAAGTTAGTGGGGGTTAGGGTTAGATTTAGGTTTAGGGGATAATAAATTTAGAATAGTGGCATCGATGTTGGGGGCGGCAGATTAGGGGTTAATAAATGTAGGTAGGTGGTGGCGATGTTAGGGATGGCAGATTAGGGGTTAATAATATTTAACTAATGTTTGCGATGCAGGAGTGCGGCAGTTTAGGGGTTAATATGTTTATTATAGTGGCAGGGACGTTTTTGGGCGGCAGATTATGGGTTAAGAAGTGTAGGTAGGTTGCGACAACATTGGGGAAGGCAGATTAGGGGTTAATAAATATAATGTTGGTGTCAGCTATGTTGGGGACAGCAGATTAGGGGTTCATAAGTATAATGTAGGTAGTGGCGGTGTCTGGAGCGGCAGATTAGGGGTTAATAATATAATGTAGGTTGCGGTGATGTCGGGGCGGCAGATTAGGGGTTAATAAGTGTAAGATTAGGGGTGTTTAGACTTGGGTTCATGTTAGGGTGTTAGGTGTAGACATAAAATGTATTTCCCCATAGGAATTAATGGGGCTGCGTTAGTGAATTTTACTCTGCTTTTTTGCAGGTGTTAGACTTTTTTTCAGCCCGCTTTGCACGTTGATTCCTATGGGGAAATCGTGCACGAGCACGTTACACCAGCTCACGGCTAACGTAAGCAGTGCTGGTATTGGAGTGCGGTAATGAGCAAAAATTTTCTCAACGCTCACTTCTTATCTGGTTTGTAAAAACCTGTAATACCAGTGCTGTCTGTAAGTGAGCGGTGAGCATAAACTGCTCGTTAGCATCGCACAGCCTCTAACGCAAATCTCGTAATCTAGGTGTTTAATTTGTAATTGATGCAAACTGAGCCATATCAACCCTAGGTGTTTTTCAGTCGCCTTCTACTCCCCTGTGAGATTCATTACTTTCTATGGAAGGCATCTCTCTGTGACTTCCAGGTTTTGCCCTTTTTTTATCGAATTCAGTGAATTCAGCCGCTGTGACATCTGCAATATAACCTTTGCTTATAAGTCCCATAGAAAATAATGAAGCTCTCTGGTAAACTAAAGCTTTCAGTTTTTCAGTTTTGTTTTTTTAAAAAGAAGAAATACAAAGTGCAATGTTATATGTAATTTATAAAAGATACACATAAATATACAAATTATGATCCTAATTTTTTACATAGAAACTGTGAAAGCATAATCAGAATTTGTAAAACCACAATTCTAAATGCACTGCTGTATACAAAATAAAATACAAAATAAAAGTCCAAGGTTTAGATATAATAAAACTTAAATGGATAGTGTAGTTACCAGACATATTTGTCTTAACCAATATATAAAGCATCAAATAAGCTAACAACACATAGATATTTTTTTTTATAGTGACTTTTAGAAATTTTACTAGTAAAGTTCTCACTTTTGTATGTGAGCACCGCGACTCAGGCACTCCCTAAGAAAAGGGCTGTGCTAGGAGCAAAGCTAACATACCCCACTCCATTCAGATCAAATATGTAAATGTGCTGTAAATGGCAGCATAGGTGCCACTGCTGTTGTTAGGTAGGGGAGGTATATGGCACTGATGTCTGCTACACTGCCTGTACTGCCACCATCTAAACACTTCCTTACACTACACTGCTGCCTGTTGAGCTCCAGTGGGATCGTATCTCAGATCTTGCTGCAGCATGTGTCTGTCTTCTACTATGGCTCTACTATGGTTAGTGCATTATGCTCTGCTTGTCAGCCAGCATGCACTTAAATTTAGCCCGGGAAAAGCGCTGCTAACCTCTTGCCACAAGCACTGAGATCAAGGAAAAAACTAAACACGGACATGCATTTATTGAGTGCTGGTCCGTGTTCACAATAGAAGTGACAACATCGTGGGAGGGGGGGGCGGCGCATGCATAATGTGCTGCAGGGAGTGAGACTGTGTGGCCGTACAGCCAGAAAATACTGTTTGGGTTATGGAAAATATTATTGAAAATGGAGTATTCAAATTTTTTTTTATAAACATAAGAAAGAAATATACACTTTTTCTCCAACATGAACATAATTTACAAATTGGATCAGTCAGTAGGATGAAAGCTCAATTTTTTTCACCTTTAATTCCTATTGGGTGATAGAAATCTTTCAGCCAATAGGAATTCAAGGGACGCCATCTTTGATGACGTCCCTTAAAGGGAATCTTCAGTTTATGGCAGCGACCGTATGAAGAGGATGCTCCGCGCTGGATGTCTTGAAGATGGATCCGCTCCACGCCGGATGGATGAAGATAGAAGATGCAGTCTGGAGCATGCACAGGCGCGTGCATGGGGGCGCGCGTTGCTGGGGGCGGGAGCAGGTGGGAACGTTACAGTATGAGACTAAGTGTTAAGCGAAGGAGGGAGAAAGGAGGGAGGAAAATTACATTTAATTGATCTATAGGGGGTGGGGGGTAGGTTATTGAGGGGGGGCAGCTACACTACAGAAAAATAGCTTTTATATTTAAAAATAAAATAAAAAATACCAAATTTTACGGCAAACTGGATACTGGCAGACAGCTGCCAGTACCCAAGATGGCGGACAATAAGGTAGAGGAGGACACAAGTGTATTTTTTCAATGCCATAATTGCACAAGCCGTTTGTAAATAATTTCAGTGTGAAACCTAAAGTTTATGAAAAAGTGAACAATGTTTTTTATTTGATCACATTTGGCGGTGAAATGGTGGCATGAAATATACCAAAATGGGCCTAGATCAATACTTTGGGTTGTCTACTACACTAAAGCTAAAATTAACCCTACAAGCTCCCTAATTAACCTCTTCACTGCTGGGCATAATACATGTGTGGTGTGCAGTGCCAAAGCCATATATGTCTGCTATTTCTGAACAAAGGGGATCACAGAGAAGCATTTACAACCATTTGTGCCATAATTGCACAAGATGTTTGTAAATAATTTCAGTGAGAAACCTAAAGTTTGTGAAAAAGTGAAAACAAATGTTTTTATTTGATTGCATTTGGCGGTGAAATGGGGGCATGAAATATACCAAAATGGGCCTAGATCAATACTTTGGGTTGTCTACTAAAAAAAAATATACATATGTCAAGGGATATTAAGGAATTCCTGACAGATATCAGTGTTCCAATGTAACTATCGCTTATTTGGAAATAGCAAAGTGCTTCTTGTATTTAGCGCCCTATAACTGGCAGCAAAGAACATGTTAACATTAGGTATTTCTAAACTCAGGACAAAATATAGAAACTATTTAGCATGGTTGTTTTTTGGTGGTTGTAGATGTGTAACTTGTAAAAACAAGTGTATTTTTCAATTTTTTTCAACATATATTTTCTTATAGTAAATTATAAGATATGATAAAAATAATGGTATCTTTAGAAATTCCATTTAATGACGAGAAAAACGTTATATAATATGTGTGGGTACAGTAAATGAGTAAGAGGAAAATTACAGCTAAACACAAACACTGCAGAAATTAAAAAATAGCCCTGGTCCCAAATGGTCAGAAAATTGAAAAGTGCTGTGGTCACTATGGGGTTAAAGGGACAGTATACACCATTTTTCATATAAATGCATGTAATAGAAACTACTATAAAGAATAATATGTACAGATACTGATTTAAAAATCCAGTATAAAATCTTTTAAAAACTTATTTAGAAGCTTCAAGTTTAGCACTGTTGATGGGGTTAGGCAGGGGCACCCACTAAAAAAAGGCTGGTAAAGCATGAACAGCAGCCACCCCCTGCATATAAAATGACCCATTGCACAACCAGGAGTCTGTAGACATCAGTTTACATCTAAAGCTTTGGGTGTTTGGTTAGGAATCTGATAATCAGCACAATGTACTTAAAATAAGCTAAACTAAACATTTTTAATATAAGTGTATTATCTACTAAACATTTATGCAATGAAAAATCTAGTGTATAATGTCCCTTTAATCTGAAGTGTAAAGTAATAGAAAATACAAAGCACAAAGTGTAAATGCAGCAGAACTGTCATGTCATGCAGTGCTATATTGCATTAGGCTTGTCTCCCCTTCACATACAGAAATGCAGGGAATGCCCCTTGGTGAAGTATAGCAAAATCTGCCTTGTAAGAATTTCAGTAGGGAACTTGCAGTGCTGGAGGATCATTTTAGATCATCTCACCTGAGCGGAGATCTTTCAGTCATCAGGCCCATAGTTAGGTCCCTTAGTTTCTAGGGCAGTCCGGGGTGTGATGGTAGGTTATAATGTACTTAGGAAGTTATGATAAGACTTCACATTTGCTAGAAGTTTATGTTTAGTGTTTTTATGCACTGAATGTTGCCATTAGGGCTAATAGTTGAGGGTAGATGTGCTGAGATGATGATAGACCCTAGGTACTTGGGTAGTTGTATCCCATGGGTGTTAAGGGATGGTTATTCTAGGGATGTTATGTTGGGGGGAGCAAAGTGTTTAGGCGGTGATTGTGCTGGTTTAGACGGGTGTATAGGTTCTGTGGGGTTCTTTTGGGCATTAAATATGTATGGATACAAAAATAGTTAGAATGGGGTTAGCAGTGGACAGAGGAATCGAGATTATTAATTTTTAGTCCAAACTATATTAGTAGTTATTGTTGTCAGTGTGCTTGGGGTTAGGATGGTAAGGATGCACTTGTCAACAGACATAAGGAAGTCATACAAGGAGGTAATGGTTAATGTGCTTGCAGATTAATTTTGTTTTTTTTTATGTTAAAGGGACACTGAACCAAAATTTTTCTTTCGTGATTCAGATAGAGCATGCAATTTTAAGCAAAGGCATCTAAGCTAAGGAGCCAGCTACTTTTTGGTTCAGGACCCTGGACAACAATTGTTTATTGGTGGGTGAATTTATCCACCAATCATGGCATATAAACTTACATTCTTGCTTTTCAAATAAAGATACAAAGAGAATGAAGAAAAATTGATAATAGGCGTAAATTAGAAAGTTGCTTAAAATTGCATGCTTTATCTGAATCAAGAAAGAATAAAAATTGTGTTCAGTGTTCCTTTAAATTGTTTGAAGATAATCGAAAGAAATGAGAATTTTATGGTTTATGTTTTAGCTTCCATTAGACTAAATTTAACAGATGTAAAACTCTATTCCTAATCTTTAGTAACTTGGTGCTTAGCACTGGTATAGAAAAATACATGTAAGAGGTAATTATTTTGACTTAACCATGAATGTTGAAGTATTGGAGGGGTCTGGCTGGTGTTAGCAGAATTTAACAGTCCAGATTTTCACAATATCTGAACTGGAGCACATGTGATTAGTAAACATGATTATTAACCTGTTCTCACCCACCCTGAAAATTAGGTCTGTTAGGGAGGATTGTTGGGATGGAAATATATAGTGATGCTTTATCATAAAGGGACCATTGTTTTTATTTAAAGGAGTCATGAAAGAGTTAATTCATATTGAATAAAAGTGACCATGAAATTAATTTCTTGACTTTTGGCAAGTATAAACTGTTAAATTAAAAAAAATGGAAAAAGCTTTTTGTTTTGTTTTTTGGGTTTTTTTAAGACTTTTTATGGTTTCTACAAAAACCACAAAATTCATAAGCTCTGAACAGTTTCCACTTAGACTTGGCAGCTTGTTAGTTGAATTCTTAAATTTAAGTGTAAAATGAATACATAATGTTGCGCACAGTCAAAACTATTGAATTGGGAACATTAATTGACTCTAATGTGATCAATCTCTGAGTTAAATCAGCGGATGATGCATGCCTTATATGAATGAAAGTACATTCTTCAATATTTTTTATTACTAATTCAATATCTTAACAGTTTTATATAACTTTTTATTCATTTTAACCTCTTAAGGACATATGACGAAATTTTTCCGTCATAAAACAATTGAGCAAACTGAAAGCTGTGTCCTTAAAGGGTTAATAAACATTCTTTCATTATACCACACAACAGCAACAGATCACATTCTATGAATAGCACAACAGATGACTTTAGAGGACATATCACAGCTGTCTCATTAATGCCAAACTATAAAGATTTACTGCCAAAGAAAACAATCATTTAATATAAATTTGAACAGATTAATGCTCAATTACTTTTTTTAAAAAAAAAAAATTCTAAATATGCAAAAAACTTAAAAAAGTGTACTAAACTATTCATAAAAAAGTGTACTAAACTATTCATAAAAAAAGTGTACTAAACTCACAGTCCCTTGGGCGTACCAAGTAACATGTCATGAAGGTGCTGCATTGATCCAAATTGCATGTTCAAAGATATCCTTGATATATTTTTGATTGCCTAATGGTGGACATGTGCAGCACCAAAAAATTTGGTTCGTCTGAATCTTTTGGAAAAAAAAACATTTGTGGAAATTAGTTTCCGCAAATATTTGCCTGTTACACTATTTAGTATTAGTTTAATTTTAAACTAAATGAATACTGAAAATTCGGGGAACAATTTCATTTGTTTTCATTAAACAAATGTAAATGTTTCATTGCTACAGGTGAAAAGGTTTTCTTTGGCATTATACTTACATTATACTTACATCTAGCACAGAGAACCGCATTAATCCCGACCCTTCTTCATAGAGCACCGGGCCGCACTAATAGGAGGCCCAATGCAGTGAATCCCAGGGCCTGTATTAAATTACATTTTCCTTTAACACAGCCCTGAGATCTGTGAGTGCAGCTCTCCAGCATGCTAGAGAAAAGTATTTTACTCCCTATGGGTAAATCATGTCTACACATATTTCTTTTTCAAGCATCAACTTAATTAATTCTCAGGGCAGCCTTCTTCCCATTTAAGGTATTCCTAAACTCCTATACAGGGCCAGATTAAATACCCCCCATGCTCATGCGTTAACTCTGCTAGAAGTAATTATTTTGCATGCATCAGATAACGCACGTATTACCATTTGTGCACTATCCCCACGCAAAAAGCCAAACTTACAATATTGCAATTGTGTTAACGTATTTCCCATAGACTTCAATGGAGCACAAAAATCTGATATTAATATTTCACATTTGAACATTCTTCACATAGAAAAATACGTTCTATTTTTTTCTATTTACATATATATACATATATATATATATATATATATATATATATATAAATATATGATGGGTTTTTTGTAAAATGTATATCTATACCTATATATAGAGATGATTATATATAGGTATAGATATATACATACTGTATAAATATATATATATATATATAATACACAGTACTACTAATCCCACCTATATATATATATATATATATATATATATAAAGGTGAATTTGATCAAACCCTTCAATCAGTCTTCCATAAAGGTCTGATAAATAAAAAAGAACTTGAATTTATGTCAGTAAAATATCCAGTGATATCTACGTTTTACACTACACCTAAAATTTATAAAAATAAGATATCCCCACCGGGAGACCGATTGTGTTGGGGATGGGGGACCTTACTGAAGAGTGACTAAATATATTGATTGGTGTCTCCGCCCTTTCTTAACATCCCTATCATCTTATGTTAAGGATACAACAGAAGTTCTGAAAAAATTGTATGGTGTTGTTTTATTGCCAAGTACAATCCTCGTGTCAATTGACATAGAGGGATTATATTAGTCCATCCCCCATGAGAAAGGATTACTGGCAATGAAAGAATACCTTACCCAAAGGGGGAGTAGATTTGATGAACACACTGACCTGGTGATTAAACTGTTGGAATTTGTGTTAAACAGAAATTATTTTAAATTTGATGGGAAGTTCTACAGACAACTAATGGTTACAGCCATGGGGGCCCGTTGTGCCCCCAACTATGCATGCTTAATATCTAGGTAGATGGGAGACACAAACCATTTCAGATGTGGAAGATGAATTTGGAGAGTCTATTGCACTGTGGATTCATTTTATTGACGATGTACTGATGCTATGGGAAGGGACTCCTAAAAGTCTCTCCAAATTCATGGCACATCTGAACTCTAATAATTGGCACCTTAAGTTTACCTTTGAATGGAGCTATGACTCCATGTCCATTCTTGATTTAAAACTTACTAGTATAGGTGATAATCTATGCACAGAAACATATTGTAAGGACACATCAGCAAATACACTATTAGAGGCCAACAGTCACCCCCCTAGACATCAAATTAATGCTATACCAATAGGGCTATTCCTGTGACAAAAAAGGAATTGCTCGTCTGAAACTAGTTTTAAGATTTTTTCAGATGATCTAAAAATTAGATTTTAATCAAGAGGGTATTCACAGAAGGTCATTAACTATGGCTATAAAAGGGCGAGAGATACACCCAGACAAATGTTGCTTTAACAGCAAAAAGGTCAACTCAGAGGTTAGGTTTATAACCACCTAGATCCTATAGGTGGGAGGAAGTTAGATCACTACTCACTAAACATTGAAACATTCTCATTGCTGATCATGAACTTTAAAAAATTGTGGCAACATACCCAGTTATGACTGCTAGACGAGCCCCCTCCCAGAAGGATAAACTGGTTCGTAGCCATTATAAAGGTACAAGCGGATGGCTGGGTAAACAACAAAAGAGGAGTGAATGTTATGCATGTGGTAGATGTAAAATGTGCAAACATCTTCTTAGAGGTAGATATGCTTCAGACTCATCAGGTAGGAGGACATATCACCTGTAGGAGTGAGGGGGTGATCTATATGGCAGCTTATTCGTTCCCTCGCCTCTATGTAGGAAAAGCCTTTCGTGAGTTTAGAGAATGTATAAAAGAACATAGAAGGGACATACTCAATGAGAAAATTAAAGATAGTTGTGTAGCATGTCAATTTTATGAGTGTCATAACAGCAGTGTTGAGGGACTTAGATTCATGAGGTTAGAATTGATTGATATCTCTGAAAGAGGTGGAGAGTGCAAATGGATCTATAATAGGAATTAATTACAACCAGAGGGGTTAAATGAAGAGCTTAATTATGCTCCCTTTTTGGTTTTATGATACCAAAATCCCTGTTTTATATCTGCTAGCTTTAAAATTATAAGCCGTGTATTTGATGCAGGTAATAAACACACAGATAAAGTAAGCTTGCTCCTATGTATTGATAATACATTTTGATTTGCAAAAGTTTGTTACTTGCCTATTTTGGTATTGTATATATGAAGAATTCCACTGTTAAAATTATAAGCCTTATAGTTGATGCCTTATAGTTGATGCAAATGCATTGATAAGAAATTTTGACTTGCAAAATTTTGTTATTTGCTTATTTTGGTGTTGTATATCTGCTAGCTTTAAAATGATAAGCCTTATATTTGATGCAAGTAATAAACACATAGATAAAGTAAGCTTGCTCCTATGTATTGATAAGAATTGTTGATTTGCAAGTTTGTTACTTGCCTATTTGGGGGTTGCCATTCTTGACCACTGTTATTGTATTTAAACAGTTAATATTATAGTACTACACTTAGGGCAATCAAGAGTTAATACACCCCTGGCATGTATAAATAAAGGCAAATTGATGCTACAGACATCAACTTGTCATGCCTGATGAAGCCCTGAGAGTGATCAGCTGTGTGGTGAAACACATGCAGCTGGAAGCTGGATAGACACAATCGGCTAGATTTAGAGTTTTGTCGGTAAAGACCCACGTAGCTAACGCTGCTTTTTTTCCCAATGCACCCTTCCAACAATGCTGGTATTTAGAGTTGTCTGAGGGGCTGCGTTAGGCTCAAAAAAGGGTGTGTTGAGCCTAACTTAGCTCCACTTCACCTCTCAATACCAGCGTTGCTTACGGTAGCGGTAAACTGTGAAAACGTGCTTGTGCACGATATCCCCATAGGAAACAATGGGGCTGAGCTGGCTGAAAAAAAACCTAACACCTGCAAAACAGCAGCGTTCTGCTCCTAACGCAGCCCCATTGTTTCCTATGGGGAAACACTCTCTAAGTCTGCACCTAACACCCTAACATGAACCCCGAGTCTAAACACCCCTAACTTTACACTTATTAACCCCTAATCTGCCTCCCCCGCTATCGCTGACACCTGCATTATACAGGGAGTGCAGAATTATTAGGCAAATTAGTATTTTGACCACATCATCCTCTTTATGCATGTTGTCTTACTCCAAGCTGTATAGGCTCGAAAGCCTACTACCAATTAAGCATATTAGGTGATGTGCATCTCTGTAATGAGAAGGGGTGTGGTCTAATGACATCAACACCCTATATCAGGTGTGCATAATTATTAGGCAACTTCCTTTCCTTTGGCAAAATGGGTCAAAAGAAGGACTTGACAGGCTCAGAAAAGTCAAAAATAGTGAGATATCTTGCAGAGGGATGCAGCACTCTTAAAATTGCAAAGCTTCTGAAGCGTGATCATCGAACAATCGTTTCATTCAAAATAGTCAACAGGGTCGCAAGAAGCGTGTGGAAAAACCAAGGCGCAAAATAACTGCCCATGAACTGAGAAAAGTCAAGCGTGCAGCTGCCAAGATGCCACTTGCCACCAGTTTGGCCATATTTCAGAGCTGCAACATCACTGGAGTGCCCAAAAGCACAAGGTGTGCAATACTCAGAGACATGGCCAAGGTAAGAAAGGCTGAAAGACGACCACCACTGAACAAGACACACAAGCTGAAACGTCAAGACTGGGCCAAGAAATATCTCAAGACTGATTTTTCTAAGGTTTTATGGACTGATGAAATGAGAGTGAGTCTTGATGGGCCGGATGGATGGGCCCGTGGCTGGATTGGTAAAGGGCAGAGAGCTCCAGTCCGACTCAGACGCCAGCAAGGTGGAGGTGGAGTACTGGTTTGGGCTGGTATCATCAAAGATGAGCTTGTGGGGCCTTTTCGGGTTGAGGATGGAGTCAAGCTCAACTCCTAGTCCTACTGCCAGTTTCTGAAAGACACCTTCTTCAAGCAGTGGTACAGGAAGAAGTCTGCATCCTTCAAGAAAAACATGATTTTCATGCAGGACAATGCTCCATCACACGCGTCCAAGTACTCCACAGCGTGGCTGGCAAGAAAGGGTATAAAAGAAGAAAATCTAATGACATGGCCTCCTTGTTCACCTGATCTGAACCCCATTGAGAACCTGTGGTCCATCATCAAATGTGAGATTTACCAGGAGGGAAAACAGTACACCTCTCTGAACAGTGTCTGGGAGGCTGTGGTTGCTGCTGCACGCAATGTTGATGGTGAACAGATCAAAACACTGACAGAATCCATGGATGGCAGGCTTTTGAGTGTCCTTGCAAAGAAAGGTGGCTATATTGGTCACTGATTTGTTTTTGTTTTGTTTTTGAATGTCAGAAATGTATATTTGTGAATGTTGAGATGTTATATTGGTTTCACTGGTAAAAATAAATAATTGAAATGGGTATACATTTGTTTTTTGTTAAGTTGCCTAATAATTATGCACAGTAATAGTCACCTGCACACACAGATATCCCCCTAAAATAGCTATAACTAAAAACAAGCTAAAAACTACTTCCAAAACTATTCAGCTTTGATAATAATGAGTTTTTTGGGTTAATTGAGAACATGGTTGTTGTTCAATAATAAAATTAATCCTCAAAAATACAACTTGCCTAATAATTCTGCACTCCCTGTACTATTAACCCCTAATCTGCTGCTCCGGCCACCGCCGCAACCTACATTATAGCTATGAACCCCTAATCTGCTGCCCCTAACATCGCCGATACCTATATTATATTTATTACCCCCTAATCTGCCCCCCAAACGTCGCCACCACCTTACCTACATTTATTAACCCCTAATCTGCCAACCGGACCTCGCTGCCACTATAATAAATGTATTAACCCCTAAACCGCTGCACTCCCGCCTTGCAAACACTATAATAAATAGTATTAACCCCTAATCTGCCCTCCCTAAAATCGCCGCCACCTACCTACAATTATTAACCCCTAATCTCCCGCCCGCACCATCGCGACTACTATAATAAAGTTATTAACCCCTAAACATAACTCTAACCCTAACCCTAACACCCCCTAACATAAATATAATTTATATTAAACAAAATAATATTCCTAAAATGAACTAATTTATTCATATTTAAAACTAAATACTTACCTATAAAATAAACCCTAATATAGCTACAATATAATTAATAATTACATTGTAGCTATTTTAGGATTTATTTTTATTTTACAGGCAACTTTGTATTTATTTTAACTAGGTACAAAAGCTATTAAATAGTTAATAACTATTTAATAGCTACCTAGTTAAAATAAATAAAAAATTACATGTAAAATAAATCCTAACCTAAGTTACAATTAAACCTAGCACTACAATATCATTAACTTAATTAAATAAATTACCTACAATTACCTACAATTAAATACAATTAAATAAACTATTCTATAATATAAAAAAACCCCCACTAAATTACAAAAAAAATAAAAAAGAATTACAAGCAGTTTAAACTAATTACACCTAATCTAAGCACCCTAATAAAATAAAAAAAACACCCAAAATAAAAAATCTAAGCCCCCTAATAAAATAAAAAATCAAGAAGATGTCCTCCATCCGGTAGAAGTCTTGATTCAAGCGGCAAAGAAGAGGTCCTCCATCCGGGCGAAGTCTTGATCCAAGCGGCAAAGAAGAGGTCCTCCATCCGGGTGAAGTCTTGATCCAAGCGGCAAAGAAGAGGTCTTCCATCCGGGCGATGTCTTCTTCCAAGCGGCATCTTCTATCTTCTTTCTTCCGGATCCATCTTCATCCCGTCGACGCGGAACATCCTTCTTCCCCGACGGACTAACGAAGAATGAAGGTTCCTTTAAGGGACGTCATCCAAGATGGCGTCCCTTCAATTCCGATTGGATGATAGAATTCTATTAGCCAATCGGAATTAAGGTAGAAAAACTTCTGATTGGCTGATATTGGATGATCGGAACAGCCAATAGAATGCGAGTTCAATACGATTGGCTGATTGGATCAGCCAATCGGATTGAACTTCAATTCGTTGTTAGTCCGTCGGGGAAGAAGGATGTTCCGCGTCGGCGGGATGAAGATGGATCCGGAAGAAAGAAGATGCCGCTTGGAAGAAGACATCGCCCGGATGGAAGACCTCTACTTTGCCGCTTGGATCAAGACTTCTTCCAGATAGAGGACATCTTCTTGCTCCGCTTGGATGAAGAATTCGGCTGGGTGAAGATGACTCAAGGTAGGGAGATCTTCAGTGGGTTAGTGATAGTTTTTTTTAAGGGGGGTTTGGGTGGGTTAGAGCAGGGGTATGGTGGTGGGTATGGGTGGTGGGTTGTAATGTTGGGCGGGGTATTGTATTTTTAATTGTCAGGCAAAATAGCTGTTTACTTTGGGGCAAGGCCCCGCAAAAAGCCCTTTTAAGGGCTGGTAAAAGAGCTGATTACTTTTGTATTTTAGAATAGGGTAGGGGATTTTTTATTTTGGGGGGCTTTATTATTTTATTAGGGGGATTAGATTAGGTGTAATTAGTTTAAACTGCTTGTAATTATTTTTTATATTTTGTAATTTAGTGTTTGTTTTTTTGTATTATAGAATAGTTTATTTAATTGTATTTAATTGTAGGTCATTTATTTAATTAATTTAATGATATTGTAGTGTTAGGTTTAATTGTAACTTAGGTTAGGATTTATTTTATAGGTAATTTTGTATTTATTTTAACTAGGTAGCTATTAAATAGTTATTAACTATTTAATAGCTATTGTACCTAGTTAAAATAAATACAAAGTTGCCTGTAAAATAAAAATAAATCCTAAAATAGCTACAATGTAATTATTAATTATATTGTAGCTATATTAGGGTTTATTTTATAGGTAAGTATTTAGTTTTAAATAGGAATAAATTAGTTAATTTTAGGAATATTATTTTGTTTAATATAAATTATATTTATGTTAGGGGGGTGTTAGGGTTAGAGTTATGTTTAGGGGTTAACAACTTTATTATAGTAGTGGAGACGGTGCGGGCGGGAGATTAGGGGTTAATAATTGTAGGTAGGTGGAGGCGATGTTAGGGAGAGCAGATTAGGGGTTAATACTATTTATTATAGTGTTTGCGAGGCGGGAGTGCGACGGTTTAGGGGTTAATACATTTATTATAGTGGCGGCGAGGTCTGGTCGGCAGATTAGGGGTTAATAAGTGTAGGTAAGGTGGTGGCGACGTTGGGGGGGGGCAGATTAGGGGTTAATAAATATAATATAGGGGTAGGCGATGTTAGGGGCAGCAGATTAGTGGTTCATTAGTATAACGTAGGTGGCGGCGATGTCCGGTCGGCAGATTAGGGGTTACATTTTTTTATTAGAGTGGCGGCGATTTGGGGGGGCCTCGGTTTAGGGGTACATAGGTAGTTTGAGGGTGTTAGTGTACTTTAGAGCACAGTAGTTATGAGCTTTATATTCCGGTGTTAGCCCATAAAGCTCTTAACTACTGACTTTTTTTTAATATATGGAAATATGTGGAGGATACTGCATATGTGTGTGTGTATATGTATATATATATATATATATATATATATATATATATATATATATATATATATATATATATATATATATATATATATATATACACACATACATATAGATATATATAGATACATAGATAAATATACATTTTAGACATATTTATGTTTGTATGTATCTCTATGTTAAAACCCTTTGTATGCCTTTTCTTTCTTGCAACTGACACCTCATATCTTTGAGCTCTTATAACTTTTTAATGCATTTTTTAATGCATTTAAAAAAAAAAAAATTTAGACAGTGTTAATATGGGTGTTACTGTATTGTTAAATGTATTTTTGATGCGTGTTGTGCAACTTTTTTGTCTCGCTTAACAGTTAACCAAAGCTCTGAAGTCGTTCTAACCTAACTCAAGTTAAATTCTATTCCATTCAAGTCAGCTCTTAATATGTGTGCTATTTTGTTTGCATTTACTTTCAACTTGTAATATGAGCAATTCAACACGTCATAGTCTGTCTCTCAGGCAGAAAGCAAAAATTCATTTTGGGAGCTAATTACCTATAGATTGTAAAGTAAATACATCAACGTGGATATTGCATGTGTACAACTGAACCTTATCTTGGAGTTCAGACACAACAATAATTATTTATTTTTATTTATTTTCTTTCACATATGATTATTTTTTTTTTATAATAAATACTTTTTTAAATTATCTGGATTATTTGCAGTATTTTTATATAATACCTACAAGCTGTGCTGTCTTTTTTATGTCTAGTAACCCCCAATAATTGAGTGCCCCCTCAACTGTTTCTAGAATAAATAATCAGAATTAAGAAAACTGGAGCTGCTAATGATTGTCCCGCAATATATATAACGTAAACTGGTGAGCCTGTTATTATTATCAGTCATTAAAGCAACAATAACTTTATATTATAAAGCTAATTAGAGGGACAAAAAAAATGTTATTGCTTAAAAAAGATAGATAATCCCTTTATTAAAGTGAAAGTAAATCCTAGCATTTTACAAACGCTAGGTTTGACTTTTTAAACAAATATAGGGGACTTTCATTCATGAAGTATAAGAAACTTCATGTAGAAAGCTCCTTTATTTGTTTTAACTGATCGCCGTTTTTAGCTGCTACAGCAGCCCATGGCTAAAAATGTATTTTGATTAGAGGTGACGCTAGGATTTACTTTCACTTTAACCATTCTCCAGTTTGCATATCCAACATGGTTATATTAATAAACTTTTTACCTCTGTGATTACCTTGTATCTAAGCCTCTGCAGACTGCGCTAGCGTCATCGTGATTTTGAAAGCCATTTTCCTTCCGCTGATATTATAATTTCAGCCAAATCGCTTCACTATGAGCTGTTGTAAACTGGGTTCCGATAATAAAAAGTTGCATGAAACGCAACAAAAATACATAACAAAGTACACTTAAACTCATAAACTACACTATTAACCCTTAAACCACCACCCCACATCACAAACACTAAATTATACTATTAAAGGGGCAGTCTAGTCAAAATTAAACTTTCATGATTCAGATAGGGCATGTAATTTTAAACAACTTTCCAATTTACTTCTATTATCTAATTTGCTCAATTCTTTAGATATCCTTTGTTGAAGAAATAGCAATGCACATGTGTGAGTCAATCACACAAGGCCTCTATGTGCAGCAACCAATCAGCAGCTACTGAGCATATCTAGATATGCTTTTCAGCAAGTGATATCAAGAGAATGAAGCAAATGAGATAATAGAAGTAAATTAGAAAGTTGTTTAAAATGACGTGCTCTTTCTAAATCCCGAAAGAAAACATTTGGGTTTCATGTCCCTTTAAACCCTAAACCACCACCCCCACATTGTAAAATATCTAAATAAACTATTAACCCTTTAAACAGCCATCCACTCACATCGCAAACTATCTAAAGAAATTATTAAACCCTAAACCGCCACCCCCCCCCACAATGCAGTTATAAACTAACATCTAAACCCCCTAACCTAACACCTAGCGCTGCGGAATCTGTTGGCGCTCTACAAATACCTGATAATAATAATAATAACACCCCCTAATTTAGCCCACATTAAAAAACCTTTAAATTAACTATAAACAAATCCTAACTACCTTAAAATAAAAAAAAAATTACCTGTAAAATTAAATAAAAACCTAATCTTACCTTAAAAAAAAAATACCATTACTGAAAAATAAAAAGCTATCATTACTGAAAAATAAATTCCTGTTTGTTAATCAAATGAAAAAAACACCATTACAAATAAATACCATTACGATAAATAAAAAAACTACCATTACAAAAAAAAAAAAATGATATTACCAAAAATAACAAAAATAATCCTATTCTAATAGTCCTTAAAAAAAAACACCCCTTAATAAAAAAAAAGCCCTATTCTAAAAATAAACTACCAGTAGCCCTTAAAAGGGCCTTTCGTAGGGCTTTGCCCTAAAGCGATCAGCTATTTTGCTTAAAAAAACACTAACCCCTAACATTAAAACACCCCTTTTATATAGGGGATCCCTTGCATCATCCTATTGGCTGATTTGAATCTTCAAATTTAAATCAGCCAATAGAATGAAAGCCACCATTACAGGGATGAAGTTAGAAGATAGACCGCCACCGGGAAGAAGATGGAAGAAAAAGGACCCGCTATAAAGATGGATGAAGATGCCACTGGATAAATATGGAGCGCCGTCCATCATCATCGGTATGTACTAACTTTGGGGTTAGTGTTAGTTTTTTTGTTTTTTTGGGGGGTTAGATTATTTATTTATTTTTTTTAAATTTGGGCAACAAAAAAGCTGAATGCCCTTAGGCAATGCCCATCCAAATGCCCTTTCCAGGGCACTGGGTAGTTTAGGTTTTTGTAAATGTATTTTAATTTGGGTTAGGGGGTTTAGATGTTAGTTTTTAACTTTGCATTGTGGGGGGTGGCAGTTTAGGGGTTAATAGTTTATTTAGAGACTTTGTGTTGTGGAGGGATGGCAGTTTAGTGGTTAATAGTTTATTTAGATGCTTTGCGTTGTGGGGAGATGGTGGTTTAGGGGTTAATAGTTCATTGAGATACTTTGCATTGTGGGCGGATGGTGGTTTCTGGGTTAGTAGTTTTTTTTTATATACTTTGCAATGTGGGAGGATGACGGTTTAGGGTTTAATAGTTTATTTAGGTATTTTGTGATGTGGAAGGATGGCGGTTTAGGGGTTAATACTTTTAATTAGTGTTTGTGATGTGTGGAATGGCGGTTTAGGGGTTATTAGGCTAAGGACTTTTGGTAGAGTGTTTTTTTCACTTTTTTATCTCCATTGATTTCTATGGGAGAACAAATGCACACACACGCAAAAACTCTGCTTAGGATTTCTGCGCTTTTCGGGTTACCGCTAGAGCAAAATATTTTTTTTTTTACTTGTAATACCAACGGAACCCGATAAGCACAAAAACCCTAACGCTAGCAATGTTTTCGCTAGAGCAAAAAATATGTTTTCCACGGCACTTGTATTCTAGTCCATAGCTAAACAATAGAAATTGCATTTCTGTCTCCCAGTAAGTGCGGTGGAGTGAGGTTATAATAAAGAACATAGTAAAAATATCAGTGAAAATTGGCTCTGTTAGATAAATAAAATACTGTATATTGCTGATATGTTACAAAAACAATGTTCACACCTATAACAAAAATATATATTAAGGGGGCGCGGAGCCAGCAGCCGAAGCAGCAAGACGTCTTTTTCCAGAGCTCCTGCTGTAGGATCAAATAAATCAATATATGAAATAAGAAATAGAATCCTAAACTGTAATTGCTCTCTTACTTTAGCTCTAGAATGTGAAGCAACTGATATAGGCTACTCTGTCAGAGTGTTTGACGTCGCAACAGCACAGGGATCTTTCTGGCCTGATCTGATAACTACATGGGGTAAGCCAACATTATATAAAACATCTATGCACTGTGGCTAACATCAGAACTACCTTTCTTTTCTCACACATGAACCCAGACTTAAGTCAACCTATTAATAATTGTATTTGTGCTATGCATCCTACTAATTTTTATGGAAGCCCACCACCAAGTACTCATCGAAGACCTGGAGGAAGTGAGATGTGTAGACGAACGGAGTACTGAGCTTAATCCAGTAGACCTAATGGATCACTGTAAGCAATATAGTTCTCTGTGGCCCACTATCTCCGAAACAGAGGATACACTGCACTATGTAGTGCAAACTCAGGGTCGCTCACCATGGGCTAATGCAGCAGAAGTGGAGCCACACCTTGACACAGCTGCACGGCAGCTCAGAGAGCCTAGTACAATGGATGGACATGATTCTGTTGCACAGAGTAGGGGCCCTCTTGCAGAATCCTATGTACTTAAAGTCTGAGACGGTGTGATTGGCCTTCTACTAGGCGATGACAAGGTATCTGAGAAGTTATAGGCTGAAATCCAAACACTGGCTGGCCTACGAGAAAGCAGAGGATCTCAGCATCACACCGGGAGCTGTAATAAAATAAAATAAACTTTCATGATTCAAATAGGGCATGTCATTTTAAATCATTTTCCAATTTACTTTTACCACCAATTTTGCTTTGTTGTCTTGGTATTCTTAGTTGAAAGCTAAACCTAGGAGGTTCATATGCATATTTCTTAGACCTTTAAGGCCTCCTCTTTTCTAAATGCATTTTGACAGTTTTTCACAACTAGAGGGAGTTAGTTCATGTGTTTCATATAGATAACACTGTGCTCATGCATGTGGAGTTATTTATGAGTTAGCACTGATTAGCTAAAATGCCAGTCTGTCTAAAGAACTGAAATTTCGGGGCAATTTGCAGAGGTTTAGATACAAGGTAATCATAGAGGCAAAAACTATATTAATATAACAGTGTTGTTTATGCAAAACTAGGGAATGGGTAGTAAAAGGATTATCTATCTTTTAAAACAATAAATATTCTGGTGTAGCCTGTCCCTTTAAGGTTAGCGTTTAAGCTGCCTCCCTCAGAGCTCTGCGAGTCCGACTGACTACTGCCCATGCTGCAAACACACTGCTGTCCCACTCACTGACTACACGTGCAGTCACAAGCCAATTGAGGAGACTACACGAGCAGTCAGGAGCCAATGTACCGCTAATGGCAATAGTTTCAGTTCCGGTTAAGATGATCTGTGACCCACTACATATCAATAATGTGTCAACCATGTGATATGCATAAAGTCGGAAACCAAAATATTTGTTTTATTTTTTTTTAAAAAGTTTATGCTGAAGCTGGGACACACCTTCACACTGCCACCGACACACTAATGTGTAACGGTGCACAGTTTGTAAAGCACTGTGTTAGAGGTACAAAAGATCCAGAAAAATACAGTTTTTTTGGAAATGCATGCATCTCCTTTTTTTTGTCGGAAAATGTTTAACTATTATTTCTGAAAGAATGTCATACTGTGTTGTTCATTTGTAGGGCTTATTTCTTTATAAGTGGAATGTAGCCTTATGATGTATCAGTTGATCATGTGATGTATTTACGAAAATAATTTACCATTCTATATGTTTGCAAGGCTTGTTTTATTGTCTTCAAAGTGTCCTAGTTGTGAATGCTATCTTATGGATGTCCCATTCTTAGCTGTGATAAATCATCACTTATTTACAATGGAAAACTTTGCAATAGGTCACTCAGCGCACATCTCATATTTTGGTTGCCTTTCCTAATTGTTTTCTATAACTTAAAAGGGACAGTCAACTCTAAAATTGTTATTGTTTAAAAAAAAAAAATCTCTTTATTACCCATTCCCCAGTTATGCCCAGCCAACATAGTTGTGTTAATATACTTTTTACCTCTGTGATAACCTTGTATCTAAGCCTCTTTTAACAGCCCCATAATCACATGGCTATTCATTTATTATCTATTGATTTGCATTTTAGCCAGTTAGTGCAGTGTCAGCAACAACTCCATGGGCGTGAGCACATTGTTATCTTTATGGCCCACGTGGATCTCTTAATGTGAAAGCTATTACAAAAGCATGTGATAAGAGGCTGTCTGTAATGGCTTAGAAACAGGCAGAAATTTAGAGGTTTAAATGTTACAAAGTATATTAATATAACAATGTTGGTTGTGCAAAGCTGGGAAATGGGTAGTAATGATGTTATCTATCTTTATAAACAATAACAATGTTGGTGTTGACTGTCCCTTTAATGACATATTATAACCTAATCTGTTCATCTAAGATGCTGTTTTTGTCTTTTAGCTACAGTAGAAACAAAGTTAGCCTTTCAACTCACTGACAGTCCATAAAGAAATGCATTCCTAATCTAGCTTTTACTCCAAGCTCAAATACACACCATATAGTTTTCTTCAACTAAAATTCTAATCATTGCTCATAATATTTGCAATTAATGCTCGTCAATGACCTTTTATATAAACAAAAATAAAAGGAGAATAAATAGGGACTAAGAGTCTAAAATCACACAGCCTATAAACACAACTTTGTTCTGAGCATTAATAGGAAACCAGTTGCACACTAATAAATTATAAGCAGAACAACCTGATTTGTTTTATGTTATTGCACAAAAACAATTACCCATTTCTAATCCAAGCAAAGAAACCAGAGTTAACTCCCCGAGGAATGCCTCCTTTGGGTCATGGAATTTGGATAATTGTTTTTCTGTAATCATGTAATTGGTATGCTACTGTTTTCTTATTGACTGATTGCTTTAGGCTTGTTTGGTACATTTACAATCTTGGCTCCCTACCACAATAATGTCTTTACATTCTGTGCAATATGTAACAGTCTTTTACTAGTTTTCTTACAAACCAATTCTCTCTAATTCAGGCCAGTTTTCTATGACACTGATTAAGTCCCATTCTGTTGCATAAATATTGCTTGAAAGTAAAACAAAATGCATTACTCATAATCCATTGTATGCTTAAATATGCTGCCTATCATTCAAGGTAAATAAAACAAAAGGACACATCTTCAGGAACCCAGTTTATTAAAGTAAATTTATGATGAACATGTTGTTTCCAGTGTCTGATTTTAATCTGTTCTACAATAAGGTTTTTAAATTCAAATATGGCTTTTTTCAAGCTTTGGGTGTAAAATGATGTCTCCTATTCTGTGTGCCGTAATTAGAACTTTAGAATCTTTGTTACAGAAATAAATGTATATAATAACGATGAGCAATATTTACTTTAATTGTAATATACTAAACTATTTCAAATATATTTACAATTGGGGGAACACAAGTACTGTATGGTCTCACTTACTGAATAGCCATACAAAATCAATGAGTAGCATCTGGAAAAAGTCCCTCAGATCTGCTGAGCAGCATTTTTACTTTGTATTTTTTTACTTTGTGCTTACTTGATTTTAATATAGAGTGTATTGGCATTTTGCCTTTGAAATTCTCAATTTCATTAAACAAATAAAATACTTTATTTCTAAGACATTTCAAGGGACAATTTTGTGTGCAGGTAAGTATGTGATTCAGTATGATTACTAATTGTTTAATGGGTTTAAAAATTCTTTCTTTACTACAATTAAAGAGACATTATAGTGTTAAAATCACATGTTCTAATTGCGGGGGTTAAACACATAGCATTAGAGTGTCATTAATGTTAAAATGACATGGATTAGAACATGCAATTTTAACACTATATTGGCCCTATAACAATATATACAGCTAGATTACAGGTTTCGAAAAAGCAGGCTTGTGCGTGCAATATGGTTGCGTTGAGCTCCATACCCCACCGAAATACAAGCGCTGCTTTGAAGTGCTTGTGCACAGTTTCCCTATAGACATTAATGGGGGGAGGCGGCAAAAAAGAAGCATAACACCTGCAATCGCGGAAAAAAACTCTGTAACACAGCCCCATTGATGTCTATGGGGAAAGAAAAAGTTATGTTTAAACCTAACACCCTAACATAAAAACCACATCTAAACATCCCAAATCTGCCTCACCCGGCATCGCTGCAACCTACATAATGTTATTAACCCCTAATCTGCCGTCCTTAACCTCGCAGCCACCTAGATTACAGTTATTAACCCCCAATTCTTCTGCCGCCACTATACTAAAGTTATTAACCCCTAAACATCTGGCTTCCAACATTACTAACACTAAATAAATATATTAACCCCTAAACCTAACCCTAACGTAACCCTAACCCTAAGCATAACCCTAACCCTAACGTAACCCTAAGCCTAAGTCTAACCCTAACACCCCCTAACTTAAATATGATTAAAATAAATCGAAATAAACCTTACAATTATTAACTAAATAATTCCTATTTAAAACTAAATACGAATGTACCTGTAAAATAAAACCTAAGATAGCTACAATAAAACTAATAGTTATATTGTATCTATCTTAGGTTTTATTTTTATTTCACAGGTAAGTTTGTATTTATTTTAACTAGGTAGACTAGTTAGTAAATAGTTATTAATTATTTAATAACTACCTAGCTAAAATAAATACAAAGTTACCTGTAAAATATAACCTAACCTGCCTTACACTAAAAATTAACATTACAATAAAATAAAATTAATTAAAGGGAGACTAAACCCAATTTTCTCTTGTAAGGTGTATCCAGTCCACGGATCATCCATTACTTGTGGGATATTCTCATTCCCAACAGGAAGTTGCAAGAGGACACCCACAGCAGAGCTGTAACATAGCTCCTCCCCTAACTGTCTTAGCCAGTCATTCTCTTGCAACTCTCAACAAGCTAGGATGTTGTAGGAGAGAGTGGTTAAATATAGTTAGTTTATGTTCTTCAATCAAAAGTTTGTTATTTTTAAATAGTACCGGAGTTGTGCTATTTTATCTCAGGCAGTAAATAGAAGAAGAATCTGCCTGAGGTTTCTATGATCTTAGCAGGTTGTAACTAAGATCCATTGCTATTCTCACATATGTCTGAGGGGATTACACAGATGAGGTAACTTCAGCGAGAGAATGGCGTGCAGTTTATTCTGCTATCAGGTATGTGCAGTTATAATTTTTTCTAGAGATGGAAAACACTAGAAAATGCTGCTGATACCGGATTAATGTAAGTTAAGCCTGAATACAGTGATTTAATAACGACTGGTATCATGCTTACTCCCAGGGGTAATACCCTTATGATATTGCAATATAAACGTTTGCTGGCATGTTTAATCATTTTTATATATGCATTGGTGATAAAACTTTATTGGGGCCTAGTTTTTTCCACATGGCTGGCTTAAATTTTGACTAGAAACAGTTTTACTGAGGCTTTCCACTGTTATAGTATAAAAGTTACAGTTGGTGCAGTTAAAATTACAAACTGTGACATCCATCTTCCCTCAGGAGTCCCCTGTATGCTATAGGACATCTCTAAAGGGCTCAAAGGCTTTCCAAAGTCGTTTATTGGGGAAGGTAGGACCACAGCTTGCTGTGGCAGTTGGTTGTGACTGTTTAAAAAAAAAAAAAAAAAGTCTATTTCGTTTTTTTGATCCGTTTTTTGAACTAAGGGGTTAATCATCTATTTGCAAGTGGATGCAATGCTCTGCTAGCCTATTACATACACTGTAAAAATTTTGTTTGATTTACTGCATTTTTTCACTGTTTTTCAAATTCTGACAAAATTTGTTTCTCTTAAAGGCACAGTACCGTTTTTTATATTTGCTTGTTAACTTGATTTAAAGTGTTTTCCAAGCTTGCTAGTCTCATTGCTAGTCTGTATAAACATGTCTGACATAGAAGAAACTCCTTGTCCATTATGTTTAAAAGCCATGGTGGAACCCCCTCTTAGAATGTGTACCAAATGTACTGATTTCATTTTATGCAATAAAGATCATATTCTGTTTTTAAAAAAAATTATCACCAGAGGAATCTGACGAGGGGAAAGTTATGCCGACTAACTCTCCCCACGTGTCAGACCCTTTGACTCCCGCCCAAGGGACTCACGCTCAAATGGCGCCAAGTAGATCTAGGGCGCCCATAGCGTTTACTTTACAAGACATGGCGGCAGTCATGGATAATACACTGTCAGCTGTATTAGCCAGACTACCTGAACTTAGAGGTTAGCGAGATAGCTCTGGGGTGAGACAAAATGCAGGGCATACTGACGCTTTAAGAACCATGTCTGATACTGCCTCACAATATGCAGAAGCTGAGGAAGGAGAGCTTCAGTCAGTGGGTGATGTTAATGACTCAGGAAAGATACCTGATTCTAATATTTCTACATTTAAATTTGTGTAGACTGGATAAATACTTTGCAGTGCCGGTGTGTACTGATGTTTTTCCAAATACCTAAAAGGTTTACAGAAATTATTAATAAGGAATGGGATAGACCAGGTGTGCCGTTCTCTTCCCCTCCTATTTTTAGAAAAATGTTTCCAATAGACGCCACCACACGGGACTTATGGCAGACAGTCCCTAAGGTGGAGGGAGCAGTTTCTACTCTAGTAAAGCGTACTACTATCCCTGTCGAGGACAGTTGTGCTTTTTTTTTTAGATCCAATGGATAAAAAATTAGAGGTTACCTTAAGAAAATATTTATTCAATAAGGTTTTATCCTACAGCCCCTTGCATGCATTGCCCCTGTCACTGCTGTTGCGGCGTACTGGTTTGAGTCTCTGGAAGAGGCTTTACAGGTAGCGACTCCATTGGATGACATACTTGGCAAACTTAGAGCACTTAAGCTAGCCAATTCTTTTATTCTGATGCCATTGTTCATTTGACTAAACTAACGGCTAAGAATTCTGGTTTTGCTATACAGGCGCGCAGAGCACTATGGCTTAGATCATGGTCAGCTGACGTGACTTCAAAATCTAAGCTACTTAACATTCCCTTCAAGGGGCAGACCCTATTCGGGCCTGGTTTGAAGGAGATTATTGCTGATATCACTGAAGGAAAAGGTCATGCCCTTCCTCAGGACAGGTCCAAATCTAGGGCCAAACAGTCTAATTTTCCTGCCTTTCGAAACTTCAAGGCAGGTGCGGCATCAACTTCCTCTAATGCTAAACAAGAGGGAACTTTTGCTCAATCCAATACGGTCTGGAGACCAATCCAGACCTGGAAAAAAGGTAAGCAGGCCAAAAAGCCTGCTGCTGCCTCTAAGACAGCATGAAGGAATGGCCCCCTATCCGGTAACGGATCTAGTAGGGGGCAGACTTTCACTCTTCACCCAGGCGTGGGCAAGAGATGTTCAGGATCCCTGGGCGTTGGAAATTATATCCCAGGGATATCTCCTGGACTTAAAAGCTTCCCCCCCAAAAGGAAGATTTCACCTTTCACATTTATCTGCAAACCAGATAAAGAGAGAGGCATTCTTACACTGTGTACGAGACCTCCTAGTTATGGGAGTGATCCATCCAGTTCCAAAGGAGGAACAGGGACAGGGTTTTTACTCAAATCTGTTTGTGGTTCCCAAAAAAGAGGGAACCTTCAGACCAATTTTGGATCTAAAGATCTTAAATAAATTCCTCAAAGTTCCATCATTCAAGATGGAAACTATTTGTACCATCCTACCAATGATCCAGGAGGGTCAATATATGACTACAGTGGATCTAAAGGATGCTTATCTTCACATTCCGATACACAAATATCATCATCGGTTTCTCAGGTTTGCCTTTCTAGACAGGCATTACCAGTTTGTAGCTCTTCCCTTTGGATTAGCTACAGCCCCAAGAATCTTTACAAAGGTTCTAGGGTCGCTTCTGGTGGTCCTAAGGCCGCGGGCATAGCAGTAGTCCCTTATTTAGATGACATCCTGATACAGGCGTCAAACTTCCAAATTGCCAAGTCTCATACGGACGTAATACTGGCATTTCTGAGGTCGCATGGGTGGAAAGTGAACGAGGAAAAGAGTTCTCTATCCCCACTCACAAGAGTTTACTTTCTAGGGACTCTGATAGATTCTGTAGAAATGAAAATTTACCTTGACGGAGTCCAGGTTATCAAAGCTTCTAAATTCCTGCCGGGTTCTTCATTCCATTCCGCGCCCTTCGGTGGCTCAGTGTATGGAAGTAATCGGCTTAATGGTAGCGGCAATGGACATAGTGCCATTTGCACGCTTACATCTCAGACCGCTGCAACTATGCATGCTCAGTCAGTGGAACGGGGATTACACAGATTTGTCCCCTCAACTGAATCTGGACCAAGAGACCAGGAATTCTCTTCTCTGGTGGCTATCTCGGGTCCATCTGTCCAAAGGTATGACCTTTCGCAGGCCAGATTGGACAATTGTAACAACAGATGCCAGCCTTCTAGGTTGGGGTGCAGTCTGGAATTCCCTGAATGCTCAGGGATCGTGGACTCAGGAGGAGTCTCTCCTTCCAATAAATATTCTGGAACTAAGAGCGATATTCAATGCTCTTCAGGCTTGGCCTCAGTTAGCAACTCTGAGGTACATCAGATTTCAGTCGGACAACATCACGACTGTAGCTTACATCAACCATCAAGGGGGAACAAGAAGTTCCCTAGCGATGTTAGAAGTTTCAAAAATAATTTGCTGGGCAGAGATTCACTCTTGCCACCTATCAGCTATCCATATCCCAGGTGTAGAGAACTGGGTGGTGGATTTTCTAATTCGTCAGACTTTTCATCCGGGAGAGTGGGAACTCCATCCTGAGGTTTTTGCACAACTGATTCATCGTTGGGGCAAACCAGAACTGGATCTTATGGCGTCTCGCCAGAACGCCAAGCTTCCGTGTTACGGATCCAGGTCCAGGGATCCCAAGGCGACACTGATAGATGCTCTAGCAGCGCCCTGGTCTTTCAACCTGGCTTATGTGTTTCCACCGTTTCCTCTGCTCCCTCGACTGATTGCCAAGATCAAGCAGGAGAGAGCATCGGTGATTCTGATAGCACCTGCGTGGCCACGCAGGACCTGGTATGCAGATCTAGTGGACATGTCATCCTTTCCACCATGGTCTCTGCCTCTGAGACAGGACCTTCTACTTCAGGGTCCTTTCAACCATCCAAATATAATTTCTCTGAGGCTGACTGCCTGGAGATTGAATGCTTGATTTTATAAAAGCGTGGCTTCTCCGAGTCAGTTATTGATACCTTAATACAGGCACGAAAGCCTGTCACCAGGAAAATTTAACATAAGATATGGCGTAAATATCTTTATTGGTGTGAATCCAAGGGTTACTCATGGAGTAAGGTCAGGATTCCCAGGATATTATCTTTTCTCCAAGAAGGTTTGGAAAAAGGATTGTCAGCTAGTTCCTTAAAGGGACAGATTTCTGCTCAGTCTATTCTTTTGCACAAGCGTCTGGCAGATGTTCCAGACGTTCAGGCATTTTGTCAGGCTTTAGTTAGAATCAAGCCTGTGTTTAAACCTGTTGCTCCACCATGGAGCTTAAATTTGGTTCTTAAGGTTCTTCAAGGAGTTCCGTTTGAACCTCTTCATTCCATAGATATCAATCTTTTATCTTGGAAAGTTCTTTTTTTGGTAGCTATTTCCTCGGCTCGTAGAGTCTCTGAGCTATCTGCCTTATAATGTGATTCCCCTTATCTGATTTTTCATACAGATAAGGTAGTCCTGCGTACCAAACCTGGGTTCTTACCTAAGGTGGTATCTAACAAGATTATCAATCAAGAGATTGTTGTTCCATCCTTGTGTCCTAATCCTTCTTTGAAGAAGGAACGTCTATTACACAATCTGGACGTGGTCCGTGCTTTAAAGTTTTACTTACAAGCTACTAAAGATTTTCGTCAAACATCTGCTTTGTTTGTTGTCTACTCTGGACAGAGGAGAGGTCAAAAGGCTTTGGCAACCTCTCTTTCTTTTTGGCTAAGAAACATAATCCGCTTAGCCTATGAGACTGCTGGACAGCAGCCTCCTGAAAGGATTACAGCTCATTCCACTAGAGCTGTGGCTTCCATTTGGGCCTTTAAAAATGAGGCTTCTGTTGAACAGATTTGCAAGGCGGTGACTTGGTCTTCGCTTCATACTTTTGCTTCTTCGGAGGCTATATTTGGGGGAGAGGTTTTACAGGCAGTGGTTCCTTCCATTTAAGTACCTGCCTTGTCCCTCCCTTCATCCGTGTACTTTAGCTTTGGTATTGGTATCCCACAAGTAATGGATGATCCGTGGACTGGATACACCTTACAAGAGAAAACACAATTTATGCTTACCTGATAAATTTATTTCTCTTGTGGTGTATCCAGTCCACGGTGTATCCAGTTTCTCGGCTTGTTTTCGGTCGAATGACTGGCTATGACAGTTAGGGGAGGAGCTATGTTACAGCTCTGCTGTGGGTGTCCTCTTGCAACTTCCTGTTGGGAATGAGAATATCCCACAAGTAATGGATGATCCGTGGACTGGATACACCACAAGAGAAATAAATTTATCAGGTAAGCATAAATTGTGTTTTTTTCTTTCATGATTCAGATAGAGCATGCAATTTTAAGCAACTTTCTAATTTACTCCTATTATCATTTTTTCTTCGTTCTCTTGCTATCTTTATTTGAAAGAGAAGGCATCTAAGCTTTTTTCTTGTTTCAGTACTCTGTACAGCACTTTTTTATTGGTGGATAAATTTATCCACCAATCAGCAAGGACAACCCAGGTTGTTCACCAAAAATGGGCCGGCATCTAAACTTACTTTCTTGCATTTCAAATAAAGATACCAAGAGAATAAATAAAAATTGATAATAGGAGTAAATTAAAAAGTTGCTTAAAATTTCATGCTCTATCTGAATCACGAAAGAAAAAATTTGGGTTCAACGTCCCTTTAAATTATTAAAATACAATTTTTTAAATTACTAAAAAAATAAACACTAAATTACAAAAAATAAAAAGCGAAATTATCAAAAATAAAAATGAATTACTCCTAATCTAATAGCCCTATCAAAATAAAAAAGCCCCACCAAAATAAAAAAAAACCTAGCCTACACTAAACTGCCAATGGCCCTTAAAAGGGGCTTTTGTGGGGCACTGTCCCAAAGAAATCAGCTCTTTTACCTGTAAAAAAAATACAAACACCCCCCCAACAGTAAAACCCACCACCCAACCAACCAAACACCCCAAATATTTTTTGATAATTTCTTTTGTTTTTTTGTAATTTAGTGGGGGTTTTTTTGTAATTTAGAAAATTGTATTTTAAAAATTGTATTAATTTTATTTTATTGTAATGTTATTTTTTAGTGTAAGGCAGGTTAGGTTTTATTTTGCAGGTAACTTTGTATTTATTTTAACTAGGTAGCTAGTAAATAGTTGATAACTATTTACTAACTAGTCTACCTAGTTAAAATAAATACAAACTTACCTGTGAAATAAAAATAAAACCTAAGATAGATACAATATCACTATTAGTAATAATGCATCTAGCTCAGGTTTCATTTTACAGGTAAGTTTGTATTTAATTTTAAATAGGAATTATTTAGGTAATAATTGTAAGGTTTATTTAGCTTTATTTTAATTATATTCAAGTTAGGGGGTGTTAGGGTTATGGTTACGTTAAGGTTAGGGTTAGACTTAGGGTTACGTTAGGGTTAGGGGATAATATATTTATGTAGAGTTAGTGATGTGGGAGGTCAGAGGTTTAGGGGTTAATAATTTATTTTAGTATATTTCATTGTGGGGGGCTTGCGGTTTAGTGGTTAATAGGTTTATTATAGAGGAGGTTTAGGGGTTAATATGTAGTTTATGGGTGTTTAGTGTACTTTGTAACACTTTAGTTATGAGTTTTATGCTACAGCTTTGTAACGTAAAACTCATAACTACTGACTTTAGATGGCGGTACGGATAAGGACTTTTTATAAAATGTGGTACTGACGTTGCGTGACGGCCAAAAAGGTGTGCGGTACACCTATACCTACAAGACTTGTAATAGCTGCGTTAGGAAAAAAGCAGCGTTATGAAGCATAATGCTGCTTTTTTACTCATAACGCCAAGCTCTTAATCTAGCTGTATGTTAGATAACGTGCATTGTGTATCCCATTCTAAATATAAATTATTTTCCCACTAATCATATTTGCCTTTTATGTGTATGTTTTTTATTTTTTATTATGTTTTTATTGAGGTTATAAAGCATACAAGAAAGAGGGAAAAAAGTAAGGTTACAGTATAGTCATGTACATAAGCATGTGCTAGCATATTGGTGCATCTGACATTAGAGTCCATCCTATTTACTAGAATTTTTTTATTTTTATTTTTATTTTATTGAGGAGCAGTTTCAAGTATACATATATGAAAGAATGATACAATGACATAAGACATGAGACCGTACATTAATATCAGCCGTTATACGACAGGGACTGGCGGCAAAGCTAATCACAAAACTTGTACAGTGTTGAATAGAGTTAACATCAAATTACGTTAATGTGCTTATTTTCACCTGAATCTAGAACTCTGCACCTCAAAATTTTTCATTTAAACTATAGTAAAGAATATCTTATGCAGCTGAATCAAAAAAAGGATAACATCATTAATAAGAACAGTTCCAAAGGTATCAACTGAGAAGTGAGGGGGTCAGGGTTTAGCGTGAGGAATAGGGTATATGGGGTAACACACAAAAAAAAGTCTCAGATACAGCAACTAAGGGTCTAAATCAGTCAGGGTATACCTCAACCCATGGGGACCAGGTCTCTTAGAAGAAATCCACTTTATCTAAGATTCTATGGGAATATAGTTCCATCTGTTTGATATAATGGACTGCAGAGAGAACTTGAGATATAGGGGGTGGGTCCTTGTGTTTCCACATTCTGGCAATCGTTAGTTTTGCAGCCATAAGCAGGTATATTACTAAGGCTTCTCTAGGCCGCGTCAAATTTGGGGCTTACATGTGAAGCAAAGATATCTCGGGTTTGGATGGTAGGTCAATGTTTAATGAGTGAAATATTCTGAAAAGCTTACGCCAAACTGGTTGGATCTTGGTTCAAGACCACCACACAATGTAGGGAGGTCCCTAGTTGCCCACAGTCTCTCCAACATAAAGGAGATTGAGTGCCATATATCCTATGCAGGGTAGAGGGTGTCAGGTGCCATTGAACTAAAATTTTGTACTGTAACTCCAAAAAGGTGTGCGGTACACCTATACCTAAAAGACTTGTAATAGCTGCGTTAGGAAAAAAAGCAGCGTTATGAAGCATAATGCTGCTTTTTTACTCATAACGCCAAGTTCTTAATCTAGCTGTATGTTAGATAACGTGCATTGTGTATCCCATTCTAAGTATAAATTATTTTCCCACTAATCATATTTGCCTTTTATGTGTATGTTTTTTATTTTTTATTATGTTTTTATTGAGGTTATAAAGCATACAAGAAAGAGGGAAAAAAGTAAGGTTACAGTATAGTCATGTACATAAGCATGTGCTAGCATATTGGTGCATCTGACATTAGAGTCCATCCTATTTACTAGAATTTTTTTATTTTTATTTTTATTTTATTGAGGAGCAGTTTCAAGTATACATATATGAAAGAATGATACAATGACATAAGACATGAGACCGTACATTAATATCAGCCAGTTATACGACAGGGACTGGCGGCAAAGCTAATCACAAAACTTGTACAGTGTTGAATAGAGTTAACATCAAATTACATTAATGTGCTTATTTTCACCTGAATCTAGAACTCTGCACCTCAAAATTTTTCATTTAAACTATAGTAAAGAATATCATATGCAGCTGAATCAAAAAAAGGATAACATCATTAATAAGAACAGTTCCAAAGGTATCAACTGAGAAGTGAGGGGGTCAGGGTTTAGCGTGAGGAATAGGGTATATGGGGTAACACACACAAAAAAAGTCTCAGATACAGCAACTAAGGGTCTAAATCAGTCAGGGTATACCTCAACCCATGGGGACCAGGTCTCTTAGAAGAAATCCACTTTATCTAAGATTCTATGGGAATATAATTCCATCTGTTTGATATAATGGACTGCAGAGAGAACTTGAGATATAGGGGGTGGGTCCTTGTGTTTCCACATTCTGGCAATCGTTAGTTTTGCAGCCATAAGCAGGTATATTACTAAGGCTTCTCTAGGCCGCGCCAAATTTGGGGCTTACATGTGAAGCAAAGATATCTCGGGTTTGGATGGTAGGTCAATGTTTAATGAGTGAAATATTCTGAAAAGCTTACGCCAAACTGGTTGGATCTTGGTTCAAGACCACCACATAATGTAGGGAGGTCCCTAGTTGCCCACAGTCTCTCCAACATAAAGGAGATTGAGTGCAATATATCCTATGCAGGGTAGAGGGTGTCAGGTGCCATTGAACTAAAATTTTGTACTGTAACTCCCAAAGAGTAGCACAGTGTAGAAATTTTTTAGTTACAATGATACAAGTGTACCATGTATCGGTGTCGGCTATGAAGTCTTTCTCCCTTTCCCAGGCTCTGTGTTGGGGAATTTTATGAAGTGTGGTAGGTTCAAGGAGGAGATTGTAGTGAAAAGATAGGGCATGCATAAGGCCTTTTCATTGGGTCCATTTAGTCTCCCATTTCGATGGGGCGAGACCTCGCCAAGACAAGAGATGAGAGTCCGGGAGAAAATAGAGGGCACCACTCAGAGAGAGCATGGGGGAAATGTGTGGAGCCAAATCTGGGTTGTGTCTCGTCTGACCCCAAATCTTGAGGGCATCCAAAATTATTGGGGATAAGTTGGCAAGTTTTTCCCTATAGTGAGGGGGTATCCACAAGAGGTCGGACAAATTAAGTCCTAACGGAAGTACCGACATTTCTGCGTCAAACCACCGAGGGTGATCATCTGTAATACTCCAGCTAAACAGATGTGATAGTCTAGCAGCTGTATAATATAGTATAACGTTGGGGAGGGCTAATCCCCCATGTGTAAGTGGCCTCTGAAGTGTGGTTCTAGATGTTCTGGGTCTATTACTTCTCCATTCATAAGCAGTGATAAGACTTTGTAGCTTATTCAACAGGGGTCTGTGGATGTTATATGGGATACATCTAAACAGGTAAGTAAGTTTGGGAATAAAAGACATCTTTATCGCAGCTATTCTCCCTGTCCAAGAGACCTCCCTGAACTCCCATGAAGAGAGGAGGTTCCGAAATTCTGTTAGCCTGTCTGTGAAGTTTTTCGTAATTGTGGTTTCTGGATCTGGGCTTAAGAACATGCCTAAGATCTTAATGGCATGTGCATTCCATTGGAAGTGGTACATGTTTTGTAAATGAGTTAGTTCCTGAGTGGAGACATTTATATGTAAGGTTACCATTTTATTGATGTTTACTTTGTAATAGCTTAGCTGACCAAAGCGTCCAAGTAGGTCAAATACAGCGGGTAGTGAGGTAGTTGGAGAAGTGAGAAATAAGGTGATATCATCCGCGTAGAGGGAAATACTGTGGGAAGAGGTTGCTAATTGTGCTCCAGAGATTTGGGGATTCAGTCTAATCGCCTGTGCTAAAGGTTCTATTGCTAGTGTGAAAAGAAGGGGTGAGAGTGGGCAGCCTTGTCTAGTGCCATTGGTAATATGGACCTAAATCCAACCCCATTTACTCTAGCCGAGGGGGATGAGTATAAAGCCTGTACTGCCCGGATAAAAGTGTCTGGTATATTAAAGGCTTGCATCGTAATCCAAAGATACTCCCATCTTACCCTGTCAAAGGCCTTCTCGGCATCTAGAGACAGGGCAAGGAATGGGACCCTCTTACTTGCCACGATCGATAAAACACCAAGGATCCGTCTGGTGGCGTCTGGTCCTTCCCTCTGTTGGACAAATCCCACCTGATCAGAGTGGACCAGAGAGGTGATGACTCTTGACAGTCTGTTGGCAAGGATTTTAGCATATAGTTTTGTATCTAGATTAAGGAGGGATATAGGGCGATAACTACCGCATAGGTCGGGGGTTTCCCTGGTTTTAAAATTGTGCTGATTGTTGCTTCTAGAAATTCTCCAGCGAGAGAACCCTTCTTCATTATCTCTCGGAATAATTTACATAGAATTGGGGCTATTAGGGGTTGAAAGGCCTTATAGAAATGGGCCGTAAAGCCATCTGACCCGGGGGATTTACCTAATTTCATATCCTTAATTACAGTTTGTACTTCTTCGAGTGTTATAGGGTCGGTTAGTACCGGGAAGCTATCTGGTGAGAGAAGGGGTAAGTGTAGAGAGTTTAGAAAGAGTCTGATATCCGTTGGATTAGACGGGGGGCAATCCAGTTCCTCTTCAATGTTATAGAGAGTGTGATAATAGGATTTGAAGGCGTCTCCAATCCCCCTAGGTGAGCTAATTAGTTTGCCAGCTGAATCCCTGATGGTCACGATCCTGGCTTGTGCGGTACGATGCCTAAGTTTGGCAGCTAATATTGATAAGGCTTTGTTACCATAGTGGTAAAAAAGTATTTTGAATTTCTCGAATGTCTAATGAGTTCTTTGGAATTCTAACTCCTGGATTTGTTTAGAAATTACTGCGATATCATGTACTGTAGTGCTAGAAAAAGAGGCGCTAAGTGAACGTCTAAGTGTCCAGAGTGGCTAAAGAGATCCCTCTTTGTTTACGAGCTTCAGCGTCAAGAGTGATAAAGTGGCCTCTCAAAACAGCTTTGAGTTATATACTAGAATTTTGACATGTGGCATAATTTTTTTAAAGCTTGAGCAGTATAGTGGTAAAGAATTTCAACAATACACATCTTGTACATTATGTCATAGATATAAGGCACAACATCTTCGTACATATGCACAGCTCTTTAGAAGTAACATACTGTAAATATACAATCAATATCAAACCTTTTTATATTTATATCTGGCTATTTCCCATATCATGTGGTGACCCCTCTTGGGCCATGACTATCAAGAATACGAGCTATTAGGAATAGTATTATCAAAATTAAGGGGATAAGGGATATATTTAAAAAGATAGAAGCAAATTATAATAAACTATGACTAGACGTAGACTATGCATATAATTTATGAGATATCAGTTCACCTGAAAACTAGTATATTATTGGTTGCTTCTGTGGTAAGACATTTATAAGAAGGATTCAGGGATAGGACACTACTGGGATATACTTTCCTATGTTTACTAAGTAAATTATGGGGGGGGGGGAATGGAGTCAACAGCTGGGTAAGAGGAGTACAACATCAACATTAAATGGAAGTGACAGAACTAAAGAGATTTATCTCACACATGTATATAAAAGTCAAACATTAATATTATAAAGTTATCGTACCTATTCCTAATATACTAAGTGTAGGGAATGGTAATTTGCCAGCAAATTAAGGGTTTAGGACTTCAATCATCTGTGTCTACCTAGCAATATTCCCACTATTATTAAGGTTCCAAATACAGTCCAAATAATAACAGACTCTTATATAAGAACATTATGAACTTAAACTAGGAACATAGAAGTAGGCACAGGACTTTCCTGGATCGCTTATGTTCTATAACATAACTTGTGATAGCTATGTACACGTAGAGGGCACTATTCAACCTAGCAAAATAGGATTAAAACAAGGTAATAATCCAAATAGTCGCTTATCAACATGTAAGCAGTAATGCTAATGGAAAGAAGAATATATAGTAAGACATGTATATATCCCCATGGCTTATTCTGTAAGTAGGATACTTGTATTGCTCCTTAACATGAGATAATACGATTTCTAGCTATTGGTGGGATTGTGGAGGAGAGGTACTGTACCATGAGATGGCCACCCCAACAATTATGTAGCTGTGGCCAAAGTCACTGGCTATTAGAGCTACCAGACACTGATAGTTAAGAACTATTTGCATGAAACTAAAAAAATGAAGGATAGTTATAGGGATTAAAATCATGTAAAAACAGATCTCAAATCTGATCTTGTTGCAATAGTGCTCTCCCCTTAGTGCTTGATAGCATAGATCCTGACATAACTGAAATACCATGCCACCCCAGCCGCTGGGAGCACAGTAAGCAGTATAGAGAGTGGGGGAAATGTGTCAAGCAGTAAATGCTATAGAAGGAATGAGCTTTGGGTTTATCTGTGTTGATTAATCCACAATCTTACAGATGTGAGGTAGCTTTTATACTATCTAAGTGCACAACAATAATAAATGTACAAGTATATTACCAGCTATATTAGACATACTAAGCAACAATAGAAAAGGAATATATATATATATTTCTTATAGGAGGCAAAACTGATAGGTATCCTATGGGCTAAAAGAGTACAATGCTTTTTCCATTTGCCAGCTACATATGCCAATTATATGTACGCTTCCAGAAATTCTCATATCTATGAACCTTTACACAAAATCAGTCAAAGGAACATTAAATAGCAATGTATTCACCAAAGTCAGTTAGTGTACTGTTGGAGGTAGTCATTTTACTTACAGTATAGCCAATTAACCATGTATAGACTATTAATGTGAGGAGTCTATCATTCTGTATTTCTATCCAATGCCAATTCTGTTTTGAGAGTGGGCTTGAAGAGTCAGAATACTGGGATTGTCTGATCCACTCTGCTACCCATAGAGGGTGAATCTCATGATGGTAGCTGTTTCCCCCAAAGTATCTGGAGTCACAGAAAGGTTTAAATAATGTCCATTTATGTTAGCGATCCTCCTCAGCCTATGCGGCTCTAGATGTTGTAGAGCGAAAGTCAAATTAGTATTGCATGTGGATCACCGCTTTAGCTTTTATCTCCCCTATGGCATCCATGAGTTGAGTCATCTTGGTCTTTAGGTCTTCTGCACCATTTTCACAATGCTCGATTAGACTTTTAGTATAGGTGGTGCCGCTGTCGTCAGGAGAAGCGCTCATGTCTCGAGCATACTGAGATACCAACCGATCTGATCTTCTTTCCCTCAGTGGTTGAACATCTGGACTCACTATAGGAAGCATGTTTCAGGGTCCCATTGCACCTCCATTGGCAAATCGGGCATTGACAGAATCCAGCTGGGAAACTCAATAAGCCATATAACGGCAGAGGGGTTAAATGCTAATTTAATTGACTTTACAAACTTCTCCTTGTATGTAGTAAAGAGATTGTCTATTTCTTCCAATAGAGTAGTGGATTCCGCAGTAAACCTAGCCATGATGCATAGTATACTAACTGCGGTTCCAAGACAGTGCAGTGTTTTATCTCTCTTTTGGTGGCACCCAGTCGCCTGGGGGTGTCTGGGTGGAGCAGTCAAAGTGTGTAACCGATCCAATCTCTTAGGGGAATATGGCCTTGTTGCTGGTGGAGATGCTCAATGTCCTTGTGGCTTCACTGAAGACCGAAGGCAATGGAAGTGGTCATTGCAGAGGCTCCCCAACTTGTCAAAAGTGTCTGCAAACAAGGCTTTATCTAAGGATTCAATATGTCTCTATATTAATGTACAAATTAATTTAAAACCTTAATATCTATCTTAAGTCTGGGAGCTCCTAGAGATCACTTCCTGCCACCCCTCCCACCCCACTATGTGTATGTTTTTTTCAATAACACTAGTTCATACTATATAGCTCAAACACACCACATTATTGTGGGCTCTATTTTTCAGACACACATTATTTAAATTGAATTGATTTTATGAGAATTCTGGAATTTTCTGAAGACTCTCTTAATCTGTAGAACATCTTCCTTTTTCTAGTCATTTTTGAACTTTTATGTTCAAGCCTTTTGATAGCAATACTGCCATTTGATTTTTAAGAACACCAATACAAGGAGCTTGGGATTTATAATATCACGCAGTAATACACACAAAGAAGTACAAGATGGGCAGGCTGGATGGCAGAGTTCCACTAAAGTCAAAATTAAAGTTGCATGATTCAGGCATGTTATTAAAAAACAAAACAAAAAAAAAACACTTTCTAATATATTTCCATCATCAGATTATTTTTATATGCACATTTTCTGAAGTTCCAGTTCATTGTATATGTATCTGTAATTTGTAATTGGTTGATGGCTGTCACATGATACACTGGATTAAAGGGACACTAAACCCAAAATGTTTCTATAATGATTCAAGTAGATAATACAATTTTAAACAACATTCCAATGTACTTCTATTATCTAATTTGTTTCATTCTTTAGATATCCTTTGTTGAAGAAATAGCAGGGCACATGGGTGAGCCAATCATACAAGGCATCTAGGTGCAGCAACCAATCAGCAGCTACTGAGCCTATCTGGATATGCATTTCAGCAAAGTATACCAAGAGAATGAAGCAATTTAGATAATAGAAGTAAATTAGAAAGTTGTTTGAAATTGCATGTTCTTTCTAAATCATGAAAGAAAAAAATGTGGGTTTCATGTCCCTTTAACGTTTAAATTTGCCAGAAAACATGCTGCTGCTCATTTAAAATTAAAAGTAAGTGCTATTGCTTTGTCTTTTTATTGTATATTTCTCAATTATTCAATTATACTGTGTTTAGTGGGCTTTTAAGTTCACCAGCAGAACTTCCTCCGATAGAACAGGAACACTGTAGACCCTCAGTAAAGGAGCTCCAACTACTTGACATGACAGCATTAGCAAATGATCCCTAACTCAATACCTCCAAGTTCTGTATACAGGAAAAACAAGGGACTACTTCCAACTGCAGCGTCTCGCCTCATACAAAGTACCTTGTCACTGTGCAATGAGGCTTCATTATAGAAGGGGAAGGATCGATCCAAGCTCTCTTTCTGGCTCCGATATTCAAAACATTATTAGACCAATGATAAATTGCCTGTTTAGGTTCGCCAGGTTTGCAGTCGGTCGGTCGGGTCTCGCAATATATTCTAAAAAAGTGGGCTGACCCTTGCTCTGCCAACAAGTGCCGATGTGTCTCCCATAGGAAATAATAGGGTTCGCAACTTCAGCAAAAGTCCGCCCACATCACCACTCGTCTGCGGTATCAGCAGGGGGAGGGGCTGTGTTTGAAGTGTTCCTACACAACACAGACAGTGCTTTCACTGAAAGAACAAGAGGTTTCTTTGTAGGAACACTTCAAATATTGCACCTGTAATCTTAGTTTTACAATACAGTCACTAGATTTCATACACTTGTAAATAACGCCATTGAAAAAGACAAATATTGCTGAAGATCTTTATCTATCTGTGTTATATGAAATATGTATAATGTATATGTAGTGTTTAGTACAAATATTGTATTGTGTCCTTATGCAAGTTATTTTAACTTATTTTAAGATTGCAATGGTGTGATCACAATATTAATATTTCATACAATCACACTGTAGCCAAAGTATTATTAATATAGAACACATTTCCTACAGTGCGATTGCAATATTATAAGTAAAACACAAACAAATTTTAAAAACTTTCCAATTTACTTTTATCATCAAACTTGCTTTGTTCCTATGGTATTCTTTGTTGAAAGCTAACCATGGGTAAGTTCAAAATTATTTAAAGCCGCCTCTTATCTGAGTGTATTTTGACAGTTTTTCACAGTTAGACACTGCTGGCTCATGTGTGCTATAAAGATAGCATTGTGCTCACTCACGTGGAGTCAGCACTGATTAGCTAAAATGACAGTGGAGGGCCCTCTAGTGGGACTGGAACATCATTAAGGGAGCACCAGATTGAAGTCTGGAGGAGGGTAGCATGTGTTTGTTACAATGTTGCCGTGTGGAGGCGATGTTTGTGCTTACCTTTATAGGGTCCTGCAGCAGTGTATCCGGCCTCTTCCTGATCCAGACTTCGAGGAGAAAGTTTCTGCTGTTCTGTGAGGAATATGCAAAGATCCAGGAGAAAAGCGATGCCCCCAAAAAGATACAGGGAGGTGGTGGAGCTGAGGTCCAGGAAAAAGGGTCCAGCTACAGGAGAAGAAGGACATACATCAGATGAGGCGGTACCCCCCACACCCCAACCCCCCCAGCAGACGTTTCAATAAGGGGGAAAAGGCTAGTGGGAAAACAGGCCCTGGGACCCAAGTTAGGGGTGAGGGAGGAGAAGGGGGTAGTGGAGGTAGAGGCCTAGAGAACATGGCAGCTGCAGCATCCCCTGCTGCTGCGCAGGCTGTCTCTCAGGGGCATCAGGTGGGGCCATCAGTGCTGGGGGGGGGCATGCCGTTCCGGGCCCTCTGCCTAGTTTGCCTCCGGTCGCAATGGCCGCCATTCTCGCCCTGGCCCAGTCCCTGGCTTCAGTCATGGGGCCATCGGGCAACATACAGGGCTAGGGGGAGCCTGGGGCAGGTGGTAGTGTGGTCAAGGGCTTGCGGCCTGGTCCCCTAGCTGGAGCGGAGGTTGCGCATGCGCAGATTGGCCAAGATGGCGGCTCCCGCGATACTTCCTCCTCGAGATCTTCGAGTGAGGAGGATCACGGCTGCCATCTTGGATCACCGGAACTGAGCAGAAGAGAGGGCCCACGCAACTGGAGCAGCCCAGGTAACTTGGGGAGGCTCCGGGATGCAGATGAGGCCCTGGGAGGACAGGAGGTGGCACCGGGGGCACAGAGGCACTTACCGGTAGGCAGATCAGGTGGCGTTAGAGCAGCAGGGGGGGGCGGATGCCCACAGGAGTCAGTGGTGCGCGGACGAGGCCTTTTGGGTGCAGCGGAGGTGAGGCCTAGAGCAGATGCTGGATCTGGCAGCAGGGGGCCTTCCGTTAGTATGGTGGCCGAGTGTGGGCCTCAGGCCAGGAATGCATATGTGTCAGAGGGGGCGGGCCACACGGGGATAATGTGTGCAGGGCCTTCTGGGGTACAACGCAGTATGGGTGATATCATGAGTCATGTGATACAGGCTGGGGGTGTGCATGAGGCGCAAGTGCATGCCAGGCAGGGTGTGCAGAGTACGAGGACACAATCAGGAGTTAATGGGCCTCAAGTGTATAGTCAGCAAGTAAGCCAGGGAGCTGGTATGCATGTGGTGAAGATGAGTGGGCACCAGGGGAATCATTGTGTGGGTGTGCAAGAGCATGCGGGCGCAGTTTCTGAGGTGACAATCAGGAGGGCAGTGGAGGCTGCGCTTAGGGAAGCAGCTAGGCCTAATGCCACCCCTGGGTTTAGTGCGCACGCCCGGGAGCCGGCTGGGCAGGAGGAGATCATTAGGAAGGCAGTAGCAGCAGCGTTCGGGATGGAGGCTGGGATAGGTAGACATGAGATGAGTGCCAGCTCCTCTCTCGAGAACTCATTCGCAGACAGGAGTACTCCCCAAGTTGTTTTGTCTCCACAGGTGCAGGAACAACATCCCTCAGTTAAGGCGAATGCAGCAACAGGTGCATTGGTGGTGGCAGGCCCCAGCAGAGAGCAGCCAACAGAGAGTGGACCTATGCCACAAGCGGCCAATGCGGAGCAGTCGGTGAACCATGAGTACTTTCCTCATGATTTTACACACGCTGACACAGGGTCTTCCACTAGTGGGTCTGGTTCAGAGAGTGGGGAGGACTTAGGCCTAGTAGGGAAAGGGCAGCGTAGAATGTTTAAGTGGATTAAGAAAATTGCAGCAGAGCAGGCGAAGGCAAGGGTTCCAAATTTTGCGGATGGGCCTGCAGCGGCCCAGGGTGCAGCGGGCAAAGTGCTCCCTGTGGGTCAGGTGCCCCGCAAAGTGGGGTCAGGTGCCCCGCAAAGTGGCTGCGCAAGGGGATACGTACCCCTGCTTGGTTCATTCGCTGTATGGCCATCTGAAAATGAAGGTCATCAAAAAGATACATGAAGGGCGTTATGTGAACGTCTTCAAACTCTCCTTAGATGCGTTTAGAGCAAAGCAGAGGGCCGGGGAGGGCGCTGGCCCAAAGAAAGTGCGTAGGCCTGAGACCTATGAGGAGTGGATAAAGTGCTTCTGGGTCTTTGCCGCATGCTTCCTGGATAGGTGGCCCATACAGGGGCCCAACCTGTTCAAATACCAGGACACAATTGAGGATATCCACTTGAGATTTAAGGAAGGGGCATGGCAGGAATATGATATGGCCTTTCAAAGAAAGATGGTGGGCAACCCTTTGCTCCACTTTGGCACGCAGGACATGCACCTGTGGTCGAAGTTGGGGATTGAGGGGGGCTCCCTGCCCCCGGGTTTGGGGCGGCAAGGAGCAGCGCGAGCTAGCTCACGTCCAAGCAGAAGGGGCAAAGAATGCTGGAAATTCCAGGATAGGCAGTGTGACAGAGGGAGCAGCTGCTCCTTTTGTTACATATGCAAATTCTGCGGTGGGCCTCACCCAGGGTCTGAATGTGGGAAGCGAAAGGAGCAAGACCAGGGAAAACCTGCTCCTAAGATGGGAGTTGGAGCTAAGGGCCCCAACCCCGCTTAAATTGGCGGCCATGGAGATATGGCTGGTGAATTACCCCAATCTGGAAGCCGCTGCTTTACTCGGGTTGGGGGAGGGGTTTAGGATCCCGGTGTTGGGTGAGGTTGTGGGTTCGAGAATATATAAGAACTTAAAGTCTGCTTATGAATTCCCACAGGTAGTATGGGAAAAGCTGGATAAAGAGATTGCCATGGGCAGAGTGGTTGGTCCGTTTGCTGCACCGCCATTGCCCGACCTCGTGGTATCCCCATTAGGGGTAGTACCTAAGAAGGAGACAGGAAAGTTCCGGCTTATACACCACCTGTCTTTTCCAAAAGGGGGTCTGTCAATGACGCCAATGATCCAGACCTAAGCTTGGTGCATTATCCGTCATTTGATGATGCAGTAGAGCTAGTTAGGGCTTGCGGACCTGGGGCCCTAATGGCGAAGCTGGACATAGAGTCCGCGTTCCGCCTGTTACCTCTGCACCCCTCGGCGTATAGGCTGATGGGGATGAAATTTGAGGGTGCATATTATGTAGACAGGTGTTTGCACATGGGATGCTCATTGTCATGTGCACTATTCGAGAGCTTTAGCTCTTTCCTTCATTGGGTGGTACAGAAGGCATCCAGGGATGGGTCAGTGGCGCACAACCTGGATGATTTTCTGCTCGTAGAGAGGGATGGTTCCGATGAATGTGAACAGCTCATGGAAGTAATGAGGGACTTGACGGCCAGGTTCGATGTCCCGTTGGCTGCAGACAAAACACAGGGCCCCTGCACTTGTCTCACATTCCTGGGGATTGAGATAGATTCTGTGCAAGCAGTTTGCAGGCTCCCAGAGGACAAGGTGGATCGCATGCTACAATTGGTGCAGAAGGTCCAGGGGTTAGATAGGGTCCGCATTAAGGAAGTCCAGTTGTTACTGGGCTTACTTAATTTTGCAGGAAGAGCCATTCCAATGGGCAGAGTCTTTAACCGCCGTTTGGAAGGACAGTTGCAAGGCCCAGCGGGGCGACACAGGTGGGCTACAGTCACAGACGAATTGAAGGAGGACTGTGTGGGCCAGGTTTCTAGTACAATTTAATGGGGTTTGTCTCTGGAGGGGACCTCCAGTGTCAAATCAGGTCCTTCACCTTTTCACAGAAGCGGCAGGTGGCTTCGGTTACGGGGCATACCTGGATGGGGAATGCTGCGCGGGCCCCTGGCCCAAGGGGTGGATACAGGCTGGCTATCCTAGAAACCTTACCTTGTTGTAACTCTTTCTGATAGTGGTAGCCATTGAGATATGGGGAACATGCCTGGCGAACAGGTCCGTGGTGTTCTGGATGGACAATATGAGTGTGGTGTACGCCATTAACAAATTGTCCGCTTCCTCCCCAGGGGTGGTATGCTACTTGAGGCATTTTGTGTTGCACTGCTTGCAGCTCAACATATGCTTCACTGCAAAACACGTCCCGGGAGTGCAGAAAGTGATCGCTGATGCACTCTCTCAATTTAATTGGGAACAATTTAGAAAGGTGGCGCCGAGAGTGGAGAAAGAGGGTTTAACATGCCCACTTTTTCTATGGCAGCTGTTGAAGGTTGGGAAGGCATTCTCCCCCTAATTAGGGCATCCCTGGTGCCAAAGACATGGTCCTCCTACCTGCTTCATTGGAAGACGTGGGACGTCTTCTGCCGGCAGAGAGGCATACAGGTATGGGGGGCCTCGCAGATGCAGGTGCTTGCATGGCTAGCGGCTTTGAGGCAGGAAGGGGTTAGCAGAATGGGCGCAGGAGGCAGGTTATCTGCGATAGCCTTCTTTAACAGGGCACTGGGTTAAGTTGATCATTCGAAAACTTTCCTAGTGCGGCAAGTGTTAAAGGAGTGGGGTAGATCGACGCCACGTCAAAAGGACCAAAGGGAACCGATTACCCAGCTTTGATTGAGGCAGTTGGCTACCGAACTGACAAGGGTATGCTTAACGGAGAATGAAATGCTGCTATTCAGGGCTGCTTTCGCTTTGGCCTTTGTGGGGGCTCTACGCTTGGGGGAGCTGGTGTCCTCTGCTAAGGTGAAGGGGTCATGCGGTATTCAGGTAGAACATGTCAGGCTGGAAGAAGGGGTTTTTCTGTTGTTTGTTCCCAGGTCAAAGACAGACCAAGAGGGCAGAGGAATGTGGCTTCCGCTCGCGGGGCACGAGTTTCAGGAGTGTTGTCCAGTGTGCTGTGTAGATAATTTTATGAGGGTGCGTCACACGGGACCACAACAGTTTCTAGTGCACGAGGACTCTAGTTCCTTATCTGTGTTCCAGTTCTGGAAGGTGCTGCAGAAGGCAGCAAGTAGGGCAGGGTTGGAATCGGCTAGGATTGCCCCGCATTCATTTAGGATTGGGGCCGCAACTAGTGCAGCAGGACGGGGTGCACCTGAGCAGGAAATCAAGTGACTGGGGCGATGGAAGTCGGCTCAGTATAAAACATACATCAGGCCCCTAAATAAGTTGTAAAAAAAAAAAAAGGGGGGGTTTTGTTTTTGGGTTCCTTATGTATATAGTTTGTTGATCTTCTGGTGACTGGGGTTGCTGACCTTCACAGTTAGTATAGGGGCAGGCAACGCCAGTGGGGAAGGGAACACCGGGGGGCGGGGTCTTGAGGGCAAGAGATAATATGGTTTGCTCATTTTTTGCCAGGTTCGCTAGGTGCCACTTCCCCACCGGTGCGGGTTTGGATAGTAGGGCACTCCTACATACATTGGGCTTCCATCAGGGCATTGCAGACTACGGAAGGGCAGAAGCTTGGATTCGCTACGTCCAGGGCCAACTTCCGGTGGATGGGGCGCAGGGGCCTGGTATTGGAGGATTTGCCGGCTCTTTTGCAAGAGGCTCATAGGAGGTGGGGGCAGCCGAAGGTTTTGGTGCTGCATTTTGGCGGGAATGACTTGGGGTCTGTACCCGCATTGGACCTCATTAAGAGGATGACTGTAGATTTGAGATGGGTACATGCATTGCTCAGGGATGTCCGTATTGGTTGGTCGAATGTGGTTGCTCGACTACAATGGCAGTATATTGTGACCCAGAAGGCAGCGTACAATGTACGAAAGAAGGTGAACAGGAAGATGGGGAAGACGGTCTTGGCCCTAGGGGGCTTTGTGATCAGGCATGAGACAATTACGGCCAACAAGAAATAACTATTTCGCCCCAATGGTGTACACCTAACAGATGTTGGGTTGGATATGTTCCTGAAGGACATCAGAGGGGCATTGTTGAAAGTGCTTTGAGGGCACGAGGGCTGTGTAGCTGGGGAAGTACCCTATTGAACAATTAAAAAAAAAAAACGTTGATGATTACAATTTGGTTACTTGTTAGTTATGATAAATGTCGGTTTACGTGTGGCGGCAAGAGGACACCTGGCTCTTGTGGCGGGTGGTCAGGGCCCTGGGGAGCAGGCACGGAGGGAGAAGAGTGACAGTCCAGAAAAAAGGGAGGGGGGATGCCCGCTAGGCATTGAAAGAGGCCCTGGCCAGCTGATAGTAGGGGTTAGGTTAGGGTGAGATGCCGCCACCAAGTGTTATGATAGAACTTGTTCTAAAGTTACAGTTAATATGCCTGAGTGCCTATGGGTTCATAAAGAATACGTAGGCACTAGTTAAGCGTTTAGTAAATAAATGTGACCAGGACCGGTCTTTTCCCCAAGAATTGTTGTTGTGTCTTATTTCATTAGAGGGTTCTACATTACGTAGGACGGAGTAGATGGTTGAAACCTCCTGCAAGTCTGTCAAAAGAGCTGATATAAGGGAAAGTCTACAGAAGCTTAGATACAAGGTAATCACAGAGGTAAAAAGTGTATTTATATAACAGTGTTGGTTATGCAAAACTGGGAAATGTGTAATAAAGGGATTATCTATTTTTTTTTAAATAATAAAACATTTCAAGTTATGATTAAAGAAACATTTTAAGAATATTATTAAATATTAATATTGCGATTGCAGCATCACTATCTAAAAATAAGTTTAGATACAATACAAGATTTGTACAATCATGCCTAAAGATAACACTATTCTATACAATAGATATACAGTAAACATTTTATAGACATACAGGGAGTGCAGAATTATTAGGCAAATGAGTATTTTGACCACATCATCCTCTTTATGCATGTTGTCTTACTCCAAGCTGTATAGGCTCGAAAGCCTACTACCAATTAAGCATATTAGGTGATGTGCATCTCTGTAATGAGAAGGGGTGTGGTCTAATGACATCAACACCCTATATCAGGTGTGCATAATTATTAGGCAACTTCCTTTCCTTTGGCAAATGGGTCAAAAGAAGGACTTGACAGGCTCAGAAAAGTCAGAAATAGTGAGATATCGTGCAGAGGGATGCAGCACTCTTAAAATTGCAAAGCTTCTGAAGCGTGATCATCAAACAATCAAGCGTTTCATTCAAAATAGTCAACAGGGTCGCAAGAAGCGTGTGGAAAAACCAAGGCGCAAAATAACTGCCCATGAACTGAGAAAAGTCAAGCGTGCAGCTGCCAAGATGCCACTTGCCACCAGTTTGGCCATATTTCAGAGCTGCAACATCACTGGAGTGCCCAAAAGCACAAGGTGTGCAATACTCAGAGACATGGCCAAGGTAAGAAAGGCTGAAAGACAACCACCACTGAACAAGACACACAAGCTGAAACGTCAAGACTGGGCCAAGAAATATCTCAAGACTGATTTTTCTAAGGTTTTATGGACTGATGAAATGAGAGTGAGTCTTGATGGGCCAGATGGATGGGCCCGTGGCTGGATTGGTAAAAGGCAGAGAGCTCCAGTCCGACTCAGACGCCAGCAAGGTGGAGGTGGAGTACTGGTTTGGGCTGGTATCATCAAAGATGAGCTTGTGGGGCCTTTTCGGGTTGAGGATGGAGTCAAGCTCAACTCCCAGTCCTACTGCCAGTTTCTGGAAGACACCTTCTTCAAGCAGTGGTACAGGAAGAAGTCTGCATCCTTCAAGAAAAACATGATTTTCATGCAGGACAATGCTCCATCACACGCGTCCAAGTACTCCACAGCGTGGCTGGCAAGAAAGGGTATAAAAGAAGAAAATCTAATGACATGGCCTCCTTGTTCACCTGATCTGAACCACATTGAGAACCTGTGGTCCATCATCAAATGTGAGATTTACAAGGAGGGAAAACAGTACACCTCTCTGAACAGTGTCTGGGAGGCTGCGGTTGCTGCTGCACGCAATGTTGATGGTGAACAGATCAAAACACTGACAGAATCCATGGATGGCAGGCTTTTGAGTGTCCTTGCAAAGAAAGGTGGCTATATTGGTCACTGATTTGTTTTTGTTTTGTTTTTGAATGTCAGAAATGTATATTTGTGAATGTTGAGATGTTATATTGGTTTCACTGGTAAAAATAAATAATTGAAATGGGTATATATTTGTTTTTTGTTAAGTTGCCTAATAATTATGCACAGTTATAGTCACCTGCACACACAGATATCCCCCTAAAATAGCTATAACTAAAAACAAACTAAAAACTACTTCCAAAACTATTCAGCTTTGATATTAATGAGTTTTTTGGGTTCATTGAGAACATGGTTGTTGTTCAATAATAAATTAATCCTCAAAAATACAACTTGCCTAATAATTCTGCACTCCCTGTATATCATTTTTAAACACCTTTAAGCTATTAATTTCTTCCGCTCCCTTACCACAAGTGGACCCTAACCCCACTACAACATTAACCCCTTTGGTGCCCTTACCCCAAGCGCTTCCTAACCCCTCTAAGCTATTAACCCCTTCCTGTCTTTACCCCACTACACTATTAACCCCTAACCTAACACCATAAGACACAAAAAATAAAAACAAATCAGCAGCAAAAAAATAAATAAAAAATTACACAACAGTAAAAAAACAACCGAAAAACAATAAAAAACAATGTTTTTACATTCTCAGAAATAAGGGATTAAATCCCTGGGGGCTATTTCCACACACTTACCATTACCCCTCTATAAATACCTATATCATTAATGTAGAAAAGATGGATTATTGTGCTGCAGCAAGTAAGTTGTTTCTACTATATTATTGGTAAAAAAAAATGCTGACAGTTATTAAAACTTAAGGGGACAGTCAAGTCAAAATTAAACTTACATGATTTAGATAGCGCATGCAATTTTAAGCAACTTCCCAATTTACCTTTAAAATCAAATATGCTTTGTTCTATTGGTATTCTTTGTTGAAAGCTAAACCTAGGTAGGCTCAAATGCTTAAACCCTTCAAGGCCGCACTATTATCTTAGTGCATTTTGACAGTTTTTACAGTTAGACACTGCTAGTCATGTGTGTCATATAGCTAACATTGTGCTCAGACCCTTGGACTTATTTATGATTCAGCACAAATTGGCTAAAATGCATGTCTGTCAAATAAACTGAGATAAGGGGCAGTCTGTAGAGGCTTAGATACAAGGTAATTATAGAGGTAAAAAGTGCATTAACATAGGGATAATAAAGGGATGATCTCTTTTTTTAAGCAATAACAATTTTGATGTAGACTGTCCCTTTAAAAGAAAGAACTGTATGAAATTCTGAATATGCAATGTCTTAAGGAGCCTTCTGAATTTGTATCTGCTGTCAAAAATCTAACGCCTAGATTTAGAGTTTTTCTTTAGCCGTCAAAACCAGCGTATAGGGCTTCTAACGCTTGTTTTTACCGCCCACCGGTATTTAGAGTTTACTTACCGACACTCAAAAATCTCCGAACGCACAAATCTCTACCGACAGCTCAGACCCAGGAGTTAACATCTACCGACAAAATAAACATCCACGAATCACAAAACAAATATTACACAAAGTACACTCATACAAACACTACACTATATTTATTTTTCAGATTTAATATTTTTTCATCAAAATAGAAAGGATCAAAGTTGCGAGATCTCGGGTGTTAGAAAAAAAACAACACAAATCCATTTTGCCATTGACTTACATTGACAGACGGGAAAACACACTCATATAGCTTCATATAACTAATAATATTATCACAAACATACACTCATCGATGCATACAAACAATATAAACCACATTACATACCCAAACAAGTTATTTATTACAAAATGAACACGATTTACCTACTTTTTAACACAAGACCATGACGTCACTCACTTTACGCTCAAAAAAATCTTGGATTTTATTTACACACAAATTTTGAGCCTCCATTGACTTCTATGGGGAAGACGTGCTTGTGCACGCGACAGACAGATTTCCCTAACGCACGCAAAAAGCGTAGACCAAAAAACTCTAAATATCAGCGCTAGAATTCGGAAAATAACTCATGCTTTTCTGCGTTAGACCCAGTGTCATATCACAGTAATTCTCAATCTCTATACTTCATGTTTTCCACGTTTCACTGTCCCTTTAAACATAATATCACATGACCGTTATGCCTTTATAAGCCCTCCTCTCTAATTCAACGATGCTTGGTAATTTTGATTCGCATGAGGAGTGATCACAACTTTCAAGAAGCTCTCTCTATTTTCGTCAAGTTGTTTACTAACTTTATATTTGCAAAGTTCTTTTCAATCACAGGACAGCATACTTCATTCTGAAACGCTAACTGACATACAGCGTGTCTGCAGTAGTTCGGCGTCTGACGTCATCAGCACTCCGGGAGTCGGTGTCGCAGCTCCTCTCTGTTGCCGGATTCTACACTGCTTCTCAGGATAACTTATTGCTAGCTAGCAAAGTCTTCACAAGTACACGCTGGTCATGAAGTGTTGGGTATCGTACTAAACATAAAGTTATTGCTGAAGTTACGCTAATTTCATATGTTCCAAAGACTGTATATACTAACAATTCAAGCTGATACATATACGTTACTAATGGAAAGTTTGCATGTTTAACATCTTCTGCATATATCCTGGTTATTTCTGCATGCAATACATTGCCATAACAATCCTGCTGCATTCATAAATAAGGTTGCATATGAACTTTACTAACCTGAACATTCAAGCATTGTACCTGAGTGATAAGCTACATTCTATTTAAAGAGATACTAACAGACCTTCAATTACATAAAGTTATAATTTATTCTATATCCAAAGAGATTATTTATTGTTTAGCAAATGCTATTATATTATTTAGGAGAGTATTAGCACATTCACATTGTTGTGCATATCTCCAGCAACTAAAGTTAGTTGTAATTTACTTTTGACCTAAACAGGTCACCCTCAGTCAATGAGCAGAATAAGGTTCCTAGTTTATCAAGGTACCTAGGTTTGGTGTGAGACTGAGTGGAGTAGATACAACTGGGTTCACATTAATCATATAATAAATCCTCACATATTACCAAGCCTCCCTTAACCCACTTGTATCTATAATGGATGTTACTGAATTATCCAACCGTGTTGGAACCCTTTCTCAAAATATGGATATAATGATCCAGGGTCTTAGGGACCTCCAAGTTGAAAATCAGGAATTACGAAAATATATTAGGGATCATGTACCTGCTCAAACTTTACCATCACCTCTTGTTTCCCCTGAGCCACAAATATGTCCACCTGAGAGATTTTCTGGAGACAGAACTCAATTTAGAGACTTCAAAAATTCATGTACTTTATTATTTTCATTGAAACCAAGAACCTATCCTACCGAAAGGGTTAAAGTTCTAACGGTAATTTCTTATCTCACTGGTGAAGCCAAGGCATGGGCTAATGCATACTATGAGAAAGAAGATCCTATCTTAAACTCATTAGAATCATTTTTTTTTTTTTTCAAAATCTTTTTATTAAGGATCCGTAGTACAACATAGAACACAATGCATAATTATACAGTAATGACAATTTACATTTGTCTAGCAAACGCTATAATACATATTATTGCTATAAGGAATAAAGCAATCAAATATGATTAAACATGTATCACGGATTCTCATTTTAACCTTTTATAAATTAGTTTTAACAGAACTTCAGTGTCTCAATGTCTGTAACAGTATCCATTTTGATAGACCTAATCTGCCAGTAAATAATCCAATGTTTTAGTAATTCGAAAGCTTAATAGCTGTACCAGTCTTCAGAGTAAGCCAATAATGGCTATGATCTACGGTATATGCGCTCTCATGTATTGTCAAGGGGGGGGTTGGGATTTCTAGTAGTAATTCTCTGTATATATTGTTCCCAGGTTTGTTGAGCCTCAATAAAACATTCCCTATTGCCAGACAGGTATGAACCATATTCCTCCATTTCTATCATATCTGTGACTTTATTCTGCCAGAGTTTCACAGAGAAGACCTCATGCGATTTCCAGTTCTGAGCTATTAATACCTTAACACTATTTATCATAATTTTCAATAGTGGTTTAAAGTGTGTCTGCGGTAGCTTAATAGGCTTATTCAGCAGCCAAACCAAGGGGTCTAGAGGGAGAAGAGTCTGGAAGATGTTCTCAATTTCATTGATTATATTACGCCATAGTGTGTTAATCTGAGAGCACCACCACCACATGTGGCTCATGTTACTACCTACATGTCCACATCTCCTACAGCGATTGCTAGTCTTTGGGAACAATTTATATAACCTTTTAGGAGTCAGATACCAACCGTGTAATATTTTGTAATTTAGTTCTTTAATGGAGGCGGATGTAGAAATAGATTTGGTATTGTGGAAAATGTTAGTCGCAGTTTGAGGGGTAATAATTATCCCTAACTCTTTCTCCCACATTTCAATGGAGCGCGGCAAGTTACCTGGGGGTGCTTGAGTGATAATGTTATAAATACGTGAGAGACTATGTTTGATGGGGGGTGAGGAGTTGTATAGCTGCTCCAAGTTTGTTAGGGGGCGTACCAGGTTTGCATGTTGGTGATGTGTCGTGATATAGTGGTGTACTCTCCTATAAGAGAACCAATTAGTAGCCCAGTCGTGTCCCTCGTCAACCAATTGTTCCCGAGTGAGTAATCGCTCATTATTTATAATTTGTGTTACTGAGACCTCGGAACTACCAACCTGTGTTTCAGCAAGTTTGATCAAAGATAGCAGGGAAAACTCGCTATTGTGCAAAAGTGATGTTAAAGGGCCTGGGCATGAGGAGATGTATGGGTTTACTATGTTAGAGGTGTCCCATATTTTAAGGGTCTCTCGGGTGATTGGATTGGTTACCTGTCTACTCAACACTTGGGAATTTGGGTGCCAACATACGGAAGGCAGGTCAGTGTCAGGGTTTAGGTCTTCCTCTAATAGGATCCATCTCTTGTGATTTTTGTGTATTCTCCAATCAAGAATTCTTTGGAGAAATATGGATCTACGATAAGAATCTATATCAGGAACGCCTAGGCCTCCCTGAGCTGTAGGTCTTGTCATAGTGGATTTGTTAATCCTAGGGGGGCGTCTATTCCAAATAAACGAACTGAATAGTCGTTGCATTTGAGAGGTGTAAGCGTTGGGTAGTTGGATAGGGAGGGTTTGCATGATATATAACAAGCGTGGAAACACATTCATTTTTACAGTGTTAATCCTGCCCAGCCAAGACAGGTGCTTCCTAGTCCAGGAAGACATGTCTCTCGTGAGGATGTTCTTGATTGGGATGTAATTTAATTTAAATAACTTATCAGGGCTATCAGCTAGCTGTATTCCCAAGTATCCCAGGGATTCCCCACTCCATTTAAATGGACATATTTTGGTTATGAGTGTTTCTGTTTGTTGATCTATGGCCACACCCAGTATTTCAGATTTAGAATGGTTGATTTTAAAGTTAGATAGTTTACAGAATGATTCCAGATCTTTCATAAGGAGTGGAATTGTTGCAACTGGGTTTATTAAAGAGAAGAGAATGTCATCTGCAAAGAGTGACATCTTGTATTCCTTTCCCCCCACCACTAATCCCTGTACCCCTGGGCTAGATCTGATTTTAATCGCCAGGGTTTCAATGAGGCATGTAAATAACAAGGGGGACAGGGGGCAACCCTGTCTGGTGCCATTTGTGATGCAGAACGGGTCCGATAATACACCGTTAAGGACCACCCTGGCGCTGGGTTTATTGTAAAGTGCAAAAATTCTATGTAGCGTCTTGTCGCTGAGCCCAAAGGCTCGCAACGCCATCTCTAGAAAAGGCCATCCGACTCTATCGAAGGCCTTTTCGGCATCGGTAGAGAGCCAGATTGAGGGGATATTTTTGGATTTGGCATACCACATCAAGTGTAGATTGCGTACAGTGTTATCCCTAGCTTCGCGGTGAGGGACAAAACCAACCTGATCTTGGTGTATGATTCCAGGCAGAATCAGGTTAAGCCTGTTGGCTATGACCTTAGCATAAATCTTTATGTCTGTGTTTAACAAAGAAATTGGTCTGTAGTTTGGCATTGATGTAGTAGGTTTATTTGGTTTTGGGAGCAGAGTTATATGGGCTTGTAGTGCTAGAGGGGGGAACGCTTTGTTATCATCTATGCTTTGAAAGTATGTTAGGAGATGTGGTATTAAGAGGTCTTTGAATGTGGTATAGTAAGCATTACCAAAGCCGTCTGGGCCCGGGGACTTTCCTTTTTTAAGTGATTTAATTGCTAGCTTAATTTCCTCAGCTGAGAAGGGTGCATCTAGGCTGTCCCTCTGCTCCTCGGATATTCCGGGGATGTGTAACTGATTCAGGTAGGTTTGTATGTCTGCAAGGGAAGGAGAAGGGGTAGTCCGGTCTAAGTTATACAGTGACTCATAATATTGTCTGAAATTGCATGTTATGTCCTTGGATGTGTACCAATCTTTCCCCTTGTCGTCTTTTATATGTAGAATATACCTGTTGAGCACTTTTTTCCTCAACTGTCTTGCCAACAGCTTGCCCTGTTTATTAGCTCCTTCATAGAAATGTTTTTTAAGAAATAGCGCATTGCGCTTAGCCTCAACCCCCAGAAACATGTTGAGTTGTGCTCGCTTGTGTTCTAAGCTACTAAGGAGGGAGCGATCTTTGGGAAATCTTTTGTGAATATCTTGGAGTTTATTTAAATCTGCTAACAGTGAGGCTAAGTAGTTCTGATTTTGTTTAATTTTAGCGGCCTTAATAGCTATCAGTTCTCCTCTAAGGACACATTTGTGGGCATTCCAGATGTGTTGTGGGCAGGTGTTAGAGTTAGCATTCAGTTCAAAATATTCCTCAATGGACTTAGTAAGTTGGATCTGGGTTAAAGGGTCTTTGAGGAGAGATTCGTCTAGTCTCCAGATCCTCGACTGGGAGGTGTTGATGTGAAAGTTAAAGGTACAACTAATCATGGAGTGGTCTGACCAAGTTATGGGATATATTTCTGACTCGAGAGCTTGTGATAGACTAGAGACATCTGTCAACAAGTAATCTATCCTAGAATAACTTTGGTGAGGGTATGAGTAAAAGGTATAATCCTTCATGGTCGGATGTTGGATTCGCCAGACGTCATGTAATGCAAGAGTCGTTAGTTGGGACTTTATTAGGTTAAGGGTGCAGTTGGGGACTGAGGATTTACCTGATGAGCAGTCAATGGTAGGGTCGAGCGCAGCATTAAAGTCACCACCCATAAGCAAGCTATTTCTAGCAGTTTCTAATATTTTATTACCAATTTGATGGAAAAATTTAGAAGAATCGAGGCTGGGCGCATAAATGTTCACCAAAGTGATAGGTTTATGGTATAGGGTCCCTGAAATAATTAGATATCTCCCCTCTCTGTCTTTAACAATTGAACTCACTTTATAGGGAATTTTTTTACTAATCATTATGCATACTCCATTACGTTTGGAGTCATTAGAAGAAAAATAAGCAGGGCCGAATTTCTTGAAAGATAAGCGGGGTTCAGACCCCCTTTTAAAGTGAGTCTCTTGAAGCATGACAACGTCACACTTAAGTCTTTTATAATCTCGAAATGCCATAGATCGTTTCTGTGGGATGTTAAACCCCTTGACATTATGGGAAAGGACTTTAATTGTAGTCGTATTTGTCAGCATTAGTCTGTTTTTGATCATACACTATTGAGAAGGACTGGTACAGGGTTAGCTTGTATTTCTTAGCTGAGTAGGACAACATTGGAAAAATGGCATGAGACATCATATACACAATGAACACAATAATAACATAATAGATAGAACAACATCTAAAAACTGTTCTAATATGTAGTGCATTCCAAAGAAAACACATCTTGGTAGGGGGGTAAACGGTGTTACTTAACGCTCTTGGTATCAATATAAGTGCTATAGAAAGACACAAAGTGGAGACTTATGGTGAATGTGAAACAGGGGTGGGGATGGAAAGAGGACATGACCCCAAACTCTAAGACAATTCGCTAACTATGATTGACCCAAACATTTAGGGACTAAAATGCAAGCAGTACATCTTAACATATTTATTAGTATTATATTAAGCTGTGTGTATACCATTTGGTTCTTACCCATTACCTAAGCTCAGAGTCCTCGTGGAAAAAAAGGGATTACTGAAAGTCCAATGACCTCATATGGTCGAGCTAAAGTCTGGTAGGCATAATGGGTTTAGTCCAAAATAGCAAAGTCCAGGCTTCTTAGCACACATCATCTGCAGTGGATTCAAGGAGTGTCTGATGTAGATGGATCAGTTTTCCTTCTTTTGGACTGTGACTTGATCCACTGCAGTCGCTGTTCCCTTGGGGGGTCTCGATTATTGTCCTGTCTTGAAGATGAAAGTTCCAGGACGTCTTCTCCAGGGGGAGCAATATTAATCTTTAGCTTCTTGGACAGGTTGTCCAGGTCTTGGAAGGACTTATAAATAATCTGGGAACCATTGTGAGTGATGATTAAACTAAATGGAAATCCCCACCGATATCTAATATTATTTTCTTGCAGAATTTTAGTAAGAAATCTGATCTCTTTGCGCCGCTGGATGGTTTGCGGGCTGAGGTCTTGGAAAATTTGTATGTTGTGGTCTTTGAATGTGATAGTTCTCCTTGCTCTCGCTGCTTGCCACAGCTCCTCTTTCGTAGTGTACCTTAGAAACCTCAGAATCACATCTCGTGGTGGAGATGGTGGTTTAGATGGGGGCCTGAGTGCTCTGTGGAGCCGTTCAATGTCATCATTTTGGAGTGGAGGTGACCTTGGTGTTAGAAAATGAAACAAATCTGTAATGTATGTTTTCAAATGATCCTGTGGGACATCTTCAGGAATACCTCTGATCCTGAGGTTATTCCTCCTTCCACGATTGTCCAAATCTTCAAGTTTCTCCTGCAAAGACTGCACCATGGAGTCCTGTATTGAAAGTTGTTGTGTATTTGAGCTTACCATGGTGTTGAGAGCGTCTTGGCCCTCCTCGAGGTAGTCCAGTCTAGAGCCCATTTCAGTAAGGTCCTTCCTGAGCTCCCTCATTTCGCCTTTGATGAAAGATTTAAGGGATTCAAGATCATTCTTGGAAGGGAGTTCAGCAATCTGTGACTGCAGGGCCAGTAGGGAGTTATGTTGCAAAGGCAAGGATTCCGCCTGCATGTCTGTTGTAGGTTTGTCTTGCGATTGTAATTGCTCTGAGAGGCCTGAGTCTGTAGAGTGAAAAAATGCAGACACAGATGGTGTGGTCGCTGGTAGTTTATTGCTCTTGTCTGTCTTAGGACCTTTTCGCTGGGACATAATGGTAGTTCGTGTTAAAAGGGTAGGGCAAATTCTTATGCAAAAGTCTTATGGAGGCAGGTCAGGTAATGGTCAGCTGTATATGAAAGAAATGGCCCAGCAGGAGCGACAGAAATCACTGCCCCCAAAGCAAACAGATCAGTTTTAGGTAGTATGGTCTTCCCACAGTGATATGCCTAAATTAAAGTACCCTCTCAGGCTTTTAAAATTGCTGTGGCTGATAATAAAAATCACCTCTATTGACAGGTATGAACAGGGTAGAAAGGCTGTTTTTCTTTTTCCAAGTTTATAGTGTTCTCCCTGAGTTTAGACCTGGCTTCTAAAATTGCTGCGGCTGATAATAAAAATCACTTCTATTGACAGGTATGAACAGGGTAGCAAGGCTGTTTTTCTTTTTCCAAGTTTATAGTGTTCTCCCTGTGTTTAGACCTGGTCCTACCCTGTTTAGCCTCCCAGGTATCAGATGCCTCTGGGGGCTTGGCGTGCAGCAATTAAGGGGTTAATAAAGTATTAGCAAGATTTGACACGCATCTCACTCTCCCATGTTATGACTAAGGCAGGAACAGCCAGGTATCGATCAAATTTGGGTGTCTCAGAGGCTAGACCTGGCCTCTTATGTGATCAGTCTCTCCCACAGTTATAGAAAATTGCGGTGCAGTTTTACCTTATGTACCGCGTGGCCCGGTGTGGTGAGCCTGCGGTCGATCTGTGTCTGCTCCTCTCCTTAGCGGGTCACCAGCGGCTGTTTCCTTGACTGGAGGTCCGAGGGTAGTCACCTCCTTTCAGTTCCTGCAGAGTTTGGGCTTGTTTCAAACAAGCAGGAATGTTTCCAGACCTGCCCGGGAAAATCCAAGATGGCGGCCGGACCTCCGTTATGAATAAGATCCGGCTGTTCTCTTATATGGTGCAAGAGTGTCTTCCCAAAGCTCACCGGTGCCTGTCCGGAGGTTTTAGGAATCCTATATAGCAAGGTTAGGGTCTCCACCTATGGGTCTTATGTTAGGTGAGCAGTAACATCACCGGAGCTCTACAAACGCACAGCCATGTCCCAGCACAGCTTGGCTCCGCCTCCCATTAGAATCATTTTTTAATGCCATGTCCTTACTATATGAAGATCACGACAAACAAGCTTCAGCAGAAAATTCTATCAGACATTTGCGACAAGGTAGACGCCCTGTAGAAGAATATATAACTGATTTCAAAAGATGGGCACCTGACACACAGTGGAATAACCCAGCTTTGACAAATCAATTCCGTATTGGATTAGCGGATGCTCTAAAAGATGAATTGGCACGTGTGGTTATTCCTAAGGACTTAGAAAATCTTATGACCTTGTCTATATCTATTGATCGTCGTTTGAGGGAAAGGAAGATTGAAAGAGGGTCATCAGAATTATCTACCAAGAAAGCCTATAGCTCTCATTCAGTTTCCACTGTCCGTTCAACAGATGAGCCTATGGAGATAGGTTTTGTCAAAGGTCCTCTTAAACCTGAAGAAAAGGCTAGACGAAGACAACATAATCTTTGTTTATATTGTGCTGCTAAGGACCACGGAGTAAAGGAGTGTCCAATTCTGTTAAAAACAAAAAAGGGTAAGCAAGAGATAGCTCATTTAAATGAGACTGTTATAAAAAACTCATCTCACTTTACTCTTTCTGTTTGTCTACAGTGGGATCAACATCAACTTAAAGCCCAGGTGGTAATCGATTCAGGAGCAACTAATAATTTCATTCATTCATCTTTTGTTGAAAATCACAAGATTCCTATATTTAAAAAATTAATTGCATTACCTATTCGAGTCGTTGATGGTTCTTTTATCAATTCAGGTCCTGTTACCCGTCATACAGATCCATTATCATTAACATTTTCATCAGGTCACTCTGAATTGTGTACCTTCGAGGTTATTCATTCTCCTTTGTACCCCATAATTCTAGGTCTTTCATGGCTAAAGAAACATCAACCAACCATCTCATGGAATAGTGGTACTATTTCCTTCGACTCACCATATTGTAAAACACACTGTACACAATCACAAACTATATTACAGGTTGATATGACAAATATACCAACAGAGTACTCAGATTTTTATGATGTTTTTGATAAGGTTGAGGCTCAATCTCTACCTCCCCACAGACCTTACGACTGTCCTATCGATTTAAAACCAAACAGTAAAATTCCTTATGGTCGTATATATCCACTCTCTGAACCAGAACTGCTTCATCTCAAAGGATATCTTGAGGAAAATCTAAAGAAAGGTTTTATTCGGCCTTCTACATCTTCAGCTGGTGCCGGGATCTTTTTCGTGAAGAATAAAGATGACAGTCTCAGGCCTATAATTGACTATAGACAACTGAACAACTGTACAATAAAAAATAGATATCCTTTACCTCTTATTCCAGAACTCATAGAGAGGTTACAGGGTGCTACCATTTTCACCAAACTGGATTTAAGAGGTGCATATAATTTAATTAGAATTCGCAAAGGTGATGAATGGTTAACTGCCTTTCGTACTAGGTATGGTCTCTATGAGTATTGTGTCATGCCTTTTGGTTTGTGCAATGCTCCTGCAACTTTTCAGTTTTTTATTAATGATGTTTTCAAAGATTTACTTGACACATACATTGTCATTTATTTGGACGATATTCTCATTTATTCAAATTCCAAAGAGGATCACATACAACATTTCAGAACAGTTCTTTCAAGATTAAGACAGAACAACTTATATATTAAGGCAGAAAAATGTATATTCAATTCTGATACTATTTCTTTCCTGGGGTATCATATTTCACCAAAAGGAATATCCATGGAGGACAACAAAGTACAAGCTATCACTAACTGGCCTATTCCAAAAAATAAGAAAGAGCTCCAGAGATTCTTAGGATTCTCAAATTTTTATAGAAAATTTATTAAAGGTTTCTCTACTATCGCAAAACCTCTCACACTACTCACCCAAAAGAACAACAAATACCACTGGAACCAACAGGCAGATGATTCTTTTAACGCTCTCAAACATAGTTTCATTACCGCTCCAATCCTACAATTCCCAGATCCATCGAAACAATATACATTAGAAGTAGATGCATCCGAATTTGCAATAGGAGCCATTCTGTCTCAAAGAGATTCTTCTACCAACATGCTTCATCCTGTCGCATATTATTCTCGGGTTATGAATTCGGCCGAAATTAATTACCCAATTGGGGAAAAAGAACTTCTAGCCATCAAGGCTGCATTCGAATTTTGGAGACATCTATTAGAAGGGGCAAGATTTCCAATCATCATATTTACAGATCATCGTAATCTACAATATCTAAAAACTAACAAAAGTCTTTCTTCCAGACAAGTCAGATGGAGTTTATTCTTTACTAGATTTGATTTTATAATCACTTATCGTCCAGGAGTAAGAAATACAAAGGCAGATGCTCTATCTAGATATTCAACTCCATTAACTGAGAGTTCTGAACTAAACTCAATAATACCACCAGAAAAATTCATTGGCCTCTTAGTGGGGAAAACATCTATTCTCAAAGAACAACAACAGAATGATCCATTGATTAATGATTCTAGGATTCATAAAGGTAATGATGGATTTTTCTACCATGGTCATGCACTGTATGTTCCAGAATCTCTTAGGAATGACATTTTAGCTATGGCACATGATATTCCACTTTCAGGACATCCTGGTTTCAAGAAAACTCTTCATTTAATTCAAAGGGATTTCTGGTGGCCACATATGATTCAGTCTGTAAAACAGTACATACAAGGGTGTGCTGTATGTACCAAATGTAAATCTCAAAGAATTCACCCTTATGGTTTACTTCTATCTCTTCCAATCGCTGACAGACTTCATTGTCGATCTACCTCCCTCTTCTAACAACACAGTCATCCTGGTTGTTGTGGATCTCTTTTCAAAAATGGCACATTTTATACCTATTCACACTTTGCCAACAGCTTCAGAAACAGCAGATTTGTTCATCAAACATATTGTCAGATTGCATGGGTTACCTAAGTCTATTACGACTGACAGGGGTACACAATTTACCTCTCGATTTTGGACACAACTCTGTTCTAGTTTGCATATTGATCGCCGTTTGAGTTCAGCTTACCATCCTCAAACAAACGGTCAGACCGAAAGGACTAATCAGAGTTTAGAGCAATATCTAAGATGCTACTGTACATTTCAGCAAGACAACTGGTTTTCTCTTCTACCTACTGCTGAATTCTCCTATAATAACACCATTAATTCATCTACCAATACAACTCCATTTTTCATTAACTATGGGTTTCATCCCTCTTATCATCTTCTTCAAAGATCAGAAAGTTCTTGTCCCTTGGTAAATGACACTGTGAATACAATTGCTGAAGGATTCATTCAACTAAAACAGATTTTACTACAATCTCAAGAAAGGCAAAAACGTTATTATGACTTAAGGAGAACGAAACCTCCTGATTATAAGGTGGGAGATCTAGTTTGGTTGTCTTCTAAACACTTGAAGCTTCACATTCCCAGTAAAAAGCTTGGTTCTCTGTTTATTGGTCCTTACAAAATTATTAGGATTCTTAATGCTAATGCTGTCACTTTACAACTGCCAAATTCTTTTAAGATACATCCAACATTTCATGTATCCCTTTTGAAACCTTATGTTCCAGTCAGAGATCAAGTCTTGACAACTCAAGTTCCGACACTCATTGAGGATGAAGTATCATATGAAGTTGATTCCATTTTGGATTCTAGATTCTATAAGAATTCTCTACAGTATTTAGTTCGGTGGAAAAATTATTCATCAGAAGAGGATTCTTGGGAACCATCCACTAACTTATCAGCCCCTAGATTGGTATCTCTGTTTCATCGCAGACATCCAGACCGTCCCAAACCCTGATCTGCGGAGCAGATCGTTAAGGGGGGTGTCCTGTCATATCACAGTAATTCTCAATCTCTATACTTCATGTTTTCCACGTTTCACTGTCCCTTTAAACATAATATCACATGACCGTTATGCCTTTATAAGCCCTCCTCTCTAATTCAACGATGCTTGGTAATTTTGATTCGCATGAGGAGTGATCACAACTTTCAAGAAGCTCTCTCTATTTTCGTCAAGTTGTTTACTAACTTTATATTTGCAAAGTTCTTTTCAATCACAGGACAGCATACTTCATTCTGAAACGCTAACTGACATACAGCGTGTCTGCAGTAGTTCGGCGTCTGACGTCATCAGCACTCCGGGAGTCGGTGTCGCAGCTCCTCTCTGTTGCCGGATTCTACACTGCTTCTCAGGACAACTTATTGTTAGCTAGCAAAGTCTTCACAAGTACACGCTGGTCATGAAGTGTTGGGTATCGTACTAAACATAAAGTTATTGCTGAAGTTACGCTAATTTCATATGTTCCAAAGACTGTATATACTAACAATTCAAGCTGATACATATACGTTACTAATGGAAAGTTTGCATGTTTAACATCTTCTGCATATATCCTGGTTATTTCTGCATACAATACATTGCCATAACAATCCTGCTGCATTCATAAATAAGGTTGCATATGAACTTTACTAACCTGAACATTCAAGCATTGTACCTGAGTGATAAGCTACATTCTATTTAAAGAGATACTAACAGAGCTTCAATTACATAAAGTTATAATTTATTCTATATCCAAAGAGATTATTTATTGTTTAGCAAATGCTATTATATTATTTAGGAGAGTATTAGCACATTCACATTGTTGTGCATATCTCCAGCAACTAAAGTTAGTTGTAATTTACTTTTGACCTAAACAGGTCACCCTCAGTCAATGAGCAGAATAAGGTTCCTAGTTTATCAAGGTACCTAGGTTTGGTGTGAGACTGAGTGGAGTAGATACAACTGGGTTCACATTAATCATATAATAAATCCTCACACCCAGCTATGACAAATAGATCAAGAAATGCCTATTTCCCTATGGTGGACTTATGGATTTTACTTATTGAATATTCACAACAGCATTAAATTGTTTGATACTTTTACATTACATCAACTACAAATCAACATCACTAGTAACAAACATTTTGAAAAAATAGATCACATTTAAACGGACACAAAAATAATTAAAACATTTCAGGATTCACAAACAGTAGACAATGGGAAACACCTCTCATTTACCTTTATTATTGCATTTCATGTATTCAACTCATATGCTTGCAGCAACAGCATATCTACATAGGCTTAACACATTATCAGTCATTGATGCACATACATTACTTTTATCATTCACTCATACATGTGCATTCAAATGATGGGGGAAAAACACATTACATTCTCTCTAGGAATCACAAAACAGAACATATGGATTTTACTGTACTTTTAACATCATGATTCGATCACAATAAACCATTAGGAATTACGTACAATAAGAACATCATTACACCAGATTACAGCTGTCACTTTATGGGAAGGAACAACAATGTGAGACCGCTATATAGAAATCAGCATATGTGGGACACAATCACAATATATACGTATATGTACATAACACGCATCACGCAACCACAAAGCACACATTTATATTTTTTTCAGCACACAATAACAATGTAGTACAATACAACAACACAATGAGGATTTCAGAACTACATAGGCAGGTTAATAATATGATGACGTCATTAGAAGATTCAACCATACACATTACAGATTTACGACTGTACCTCCCCTTTCAGAAATTTACCACTCAATACTACAATACTACATATACATAAACAACAGTTTTGAACAGCATTATTAGGGCGATTTGAATGGGACAATTAATAAATATTGTCAGCTCGCAAATCACTTATATATATAATACTACAGATGACAGCCGGAAGTTCTTCAGTATTAGTGCGATTTTAATGGGACGCATACAATATTGACATCTCGGCAATCACTTATATATACAATACTACAGATGACAGCCGGAAGTTATTCAGTATTAGTGTGATTTGAATGGGACGCATACAATATTGACATCTCGGCAATCACTTATATATACAATACTACAGATGGCAGACGGGAAGTTCTGAATTATTATTGCGATTTTAAAGGGACGCATACAATATTGACATCTCGGCAATCACTTATATATACAATACTACAGATGACAGCCGGAAGTTCTTCAGTATTAGTGCGATTTTAATGGGTCACATACAATATTGACATCTCAGCAATCACTTATATATACAATACTACAGATGACAGCAGGAAGTTCAGAATTATTATGCAGATTTTAATGGGACGCATACAATATTGACATCTCGGCAATCACTTATATATACAATACTACAGATGACAGCCGGAAGTTCAGAATTATTATGCAGATTTTAATGGGACGCATACAATATTGACATCTCGGCAATCACTTATATATACAATACTACAGATGACAGCAGGAAGTTCAGAATTATTATGCAGATTTTAATGGGACGCATACAATATTGACATCTCGGCAATCACTTATATATACAATACTACAGATGACAGCCGGAAGTTCAGAATTATTATGCAGATTTTAATGGGACGCATACAATATTGACATCTCGGCAATCACTTACATATACAATACTACAGATGGCAGATGTTACTTTATCGTTTACAAACAATATTGCAGCAACATTGATCGATCACATTCGATGCACATTATACACAACTATGCACTTTCATTCATGTTAGCCTGGACGTGTGCTTTTTACTATAAGATCGCGTTTAATAAATATTTATTACGCATATGATCAAACATTACAAACATGCACTGTATGTGTGATATTTTACACTTTCACATTGAGATTCATTTGGGGAAAACAACATTTCAGCAAACACCTAAAAAAACGCCCACTTTGAAAGCATTCACGCCGCTCACATACAAACAAGTGAATACAATTAGCAATCATTACAAACTCACTACCATTGGACTAATTGTGCTATAAATCCCCCAAACAACATGGCCAAAGCATCCATGGTGATCAACATCATATAAATTTGCATACCCTGTTACTCCTTGCTCTGCTGTTTGGAAATATGGATGATGATGATATGGTAGACGCTGCTGGTGCTGCTATTGGCGAACTAGCGGTTGATAGAATCAGGCAGCCTCGGCGGCTCAGACTGAGATGAAGGGGTCGTCTGGTTTGAGGTCCTCGTGTCTACAGGGTGAGACCCACCTTGGAAAACATGAGCGACTTTGAGGTTTATGATAAGTATCGGCTCAATCGCGAACAGCTCATTGGCCTTTACGATCTTCTTAAACCTCATCTGGAGCCACGTATAAGAATAAGGACTGCTGTTCCCGGCATGAGTAAGATGCTAAGTTGTCTTTACGTCCTGGCTTCAGGGAGTTTTCAATCAGGAAAAAGGTACATGCATGGCCTGGCTCAAGGTACATTCTCTGGGGTGTTTGATAACTTTCTGGACGTCATGGTACGTATCAGTAAGCACTACATAGGATTCCCACAGAATGATGGTGATTGGAGGCGCCTGAAGCGGGAATTCTTTGCTATTGCTGAATTGCCCAATGTCTTGGGAGCCATTGATTGTACCCACATTGCGCTGCGTGCTCCAGTTGATGACTTGCCCTTCAGAAATCGCAAACATTTTCATAGCCTCAACGTGCAGTATGTTTGTGACGCACGGATGAGGATTATGCACGTGTGTGCGAATTTTGTAGGGGCTTGTCATGATGCCCACATCCTCTCTCTGTCCACCCTGTGGCGGCTGTTTGAGGAAAGACAAATGCCCCCTGGGTATCTCGTTGGTGAGTATTTGTGCACAACATGGTTAATTAGTTAGACAATTGCGACTGTAGTCTTAAAATGTTAGCGTAATGTTCAGCTATAGGATGCAATTTAACCATTTATTTATATTTCCGCAAATGTCTACTTTTAGTTTAAAACAGATATGTAGCATGTCTTACCTTAAATGCTCAGATAGAGAATGCAATGTAACTATTTAGTTGGTATTTTACACAAGGTCTGGTTTAGGCGAAATACGCATATGTAGCATGTCTTCGCTGAAATGGGAAGATAGCAGCAAATGCAATTTAACCATGTCATTGTCTCTTTCCGCTAATGTCTACTTTTAGTTCAATGCAGATATGTAGCATGTCTTACCTTAAATGCTCAGATAGAGAATGCAATGTAACCATTTAGTTTGTATTTTACACAAGGTCTGGTTTAGGCGAAATACGCATATGTAGCATGTCTTAGCTGAAATGGGAAGATAGCAGCAAATGCAATTTTACCATGTCATTGTCTCTTTCCGCTAATGTCTACTTTTAGTTCAATGCAGATATGTAGCATGTCTTACCTTAAATACTCAGATAGAGAATGCAATGTAACCATTTAGTTTGTATTTTACACAAGGTCTGGTTTAGGCGAAATACGCATATGTAGCATGTCTTAGCTGAAATGGGAAGATAGCAGCAAATGCAATTTAACCATGTCATTGTCTCTTTCCGCTAATGTCTACTTTTAGTTCAATGCAGATATGTAGCATGTCTTACCTTAAATGCTCAGATAGAGAATGCAATGTAACCATTTAGTTTGTATTTTACACAAGGTCTGGTTTAGGCGAAATACGCATATGTAGCATGTCTTAGCTGAAATGGGAAGATAGCAGCAAATGCAATTTAACCATGTCATTGTCTCTTTCCGCTAATGTCTACTTTTAGTTCAATGCAGATATGTAGCATGTCTTACCTTAAATGCTCGGATAGAGAATGCAATGTAACCATTTAGTTTGTATTTTACACAAGGTCTGGTTTAGGCAAAATACGCATATGTAGCATGTCTTAGCTGAAATGGGAAGATAGAGAATAATATTGAACTAGATTATTCTTTTAAAAAATAAACATTTGTTAGTGGATTATCGTGTACACAAACTTTTTTTGGAATCGAAATACAATTTTGAGGATTCAGTTTGAATTATGTTCTGTTCATAATTTATAGGTGATTCTGGTTACATGAGCCGGCCTTGGCTTATTACTCCCTTATGTAGCCCTACTGATGTGGCTCAGGAGCGCTACAATAGGGCGCATAAGAGAACCAGGGCTGTGGTCGAAAGAATGTTTTGGCTCCTCAAAATGAGATTCCGGTGCCTTGACAGGTCGGGAGGAGCCCTCCAGTACAGCCCAAAGAAGGTGGCTAAGATCGTTATAGCCTGTAGTGTCCTGCATAATATTGCATATCGGGCTGGGATGCTGCAGGCCGTCCAGGCACCCCGAAACCTCCTCAGAGATGAGGAGGACGATCCAGTTCTAGAGGGGCCATTCCGGGACGAGGGGCTCAATGTCAGAGCAGACATCATCAACCGCCACTTTAGACGGTAAATAATAGAAGTTAGATTGGAGTATTGTCAATAGATGTGAACTCTAGGGAAATGACAAGTAGAGAATTGTACAAACATGTTAGGATTGTTCATCAAATGCTAAAAATGTGTTTCATTTATTAATATAGGTGATGCTCTGGTCATTGGGTCCTGTATCAAGTCTTTGCCACCTGGTTTTTAAATAGAACATCAGCTGGTAAGTATAAATGTAAGGAATGTTGCTGGCATGAATTGTACACAAATACATAATATGGCATACATTTTCCAAACTAGTATTTAGTTTACACATTACTTAAAATGTAAATACTCAGAAAGGGATCCTCTAGCATAACTATCCTCTAGCATGACTATGGTTCAAAGTCACACATTAGATGTTTGTTCTGCTCAATATGACTCATCTTCACACTTGATTGATAGAAGATAACACAAGATGCTACACACGCTTATTAAGCTAGTGACAGAAATTGATTCATAAATGGGGGGTGGGAGAGGGGTACAGAACTGATTCACACACTTGTAGTAATAATTTTTATAAAACTTTTTCTGCCATTAGGGAGATGACTTCATCTAAAGACTGAAAGGGAAGAATTCGAAGACTGACAGTGAAGATTGCCCAGACTGACAGTGAAAAATACAAGATTGAAAGTGATGAATACCAATGGGATCATGTCTGGCATTATCTTTCAAATCTGCTGACCTTGAAAACCATACAAAGACATGTTCACATGGTAAGTGCCAACTATTTGATGGAATAAGGCTGTGGAAGCATCCTATTGGAGACACTTAGATTATTTTTTATTTTTTTAAATGATATTTCAGTCATCTATTTTTGAAATGATGAATAAGACACCTATTGAAGATCAACTGTTTTCTCCAGAATTGACTTTCAAAGACCATGCATTATCCAGGTTGGTTTACCAATGCATGCTAGTTAAGAATCACAGGAAGAATGTAGAATATTTGTAGCTTATATACATTAGCCATATTTTGTTCATAATTAGATATTTATGTGTCACAATCAGACACTTAGATTATTTTTAAATTTTTAGATGGTATTTCAGTCATCTATTTTTTTAAATGATGAATAAGACACCTATTGAAGATCAACTGTTTTCTCCAGAATTGACTTTCAAAGATCATGCATTATCCAGGTTGGTTTACCAATGCATGCTAGTTAAGAAACACAGGAAGAATGTAGAATATTTGTAGCTTACATACATTAGCCATACTTTGTTCATAATTAGATATTTATGTATCACAATCAGACACTTAGATTATTTTTAAATTTTTAGATGGTATTTCAGTCATCTATTTTTGAAATGATGAATAAGACACCTATTGAAGATCAACTGTTTTCTCCAGAATTGACTTTCAAAGACCATGCATTATCCAGGTTGGTTTACCAATGCATGCTAGTTAAGAATCACAAGAAGAATGTAAAATATTTTGAAAAGATACATGTCCTATATTAGAATATTTGTAGCTTACATACATTACCCATACTTTGTTCATAATTAGATATTTATGTATCACAATCAGACAAAGGAATACATATTATAGTTGATATAGAGGTATTTGAATGGACATTAAATATTACATTTATGTTCAGCATACATATATGTTTTTTTGATTATTTAAATGTGATATACATTATTATGTATAATTAGAAATGCTGATATTTAAATGTAATTTTGATTACACAATATAATGGTGTATGTTTTTTGGTTTGTAATCAAAAAATGTAATTCATAAATATCTTGATAAAATGTTGCACAAAGTTAGAGCATAGACACAAGATGATTGTAAATGTATTTTATGAATATTTTACAACGTGTGTATTAACTTTGTAAAATATTTTTTATTTTTTACAGATTTTCATCTGATGACTTCCAGGATTTTTTTTTTTTTGTTAAAAGAAAAATATTTTTTACCAAAAAATGGTAATAATCAACATTTTATTATTAAATACCCTCTTTTGAACAGATTATAATAAATATCCATATAATCTGTCAATAAAAACAATTTGACTGGTAGTTGTCTATTTGACAAGTACATGCATAAAATCAAATTAGGCATCATGTATAGCATTAATTTTAGAAAATCCACTGATTCAGAGAATATTATAGTCAACTATCTTTTTTAAATTAATTGGGGAGTGAAATCCATCAATGCTTTTATTGTGTAATTTTTAGATGTTAATTTGTAAAAATATTTTCGGATATGTAGTCAGAATTTGACATAACTTTCTTCTTTTCACTTTTAAGAAGGGAAAGTGGTTCACTTACATTAAAGTGACAGTGTTGTTGAATGTAAAATTTCTTTTATAAGATCTTGTATCTTCCTTAGGTATCTAAAAACATTATTTTAATAAATTTACATTTTTAAAATTTAAAAATGGTAGGTCAGTTAACTTCATATTTTGCACAAGCTAGTTATTGGATGCCATGTTAATTGATTTTATGTTCTAGTGGAGTCATTTAAAGGGTCATTTAACTATAGTTATTAATATTATGTAATTTTTAAAATCTTACCTCTTGGGTTAGACATCACATATCTATATATAATTTTCATTCCCCTTTAGTTTATTTCGACAATGTTAAATCAACATTCCGAATGTTTTGGTCCTTAAAGGAACATTCACAAAATATATTGTGTATTGAATTTTAAACAATCATAAATATTTTTTACATATTTCTAATGTACTATTGAATTACATTCAGTCTTTAAATATACTTAGAAAAAGATACATCAATGCACATATCTTAGACATACATAAGGCATCTATGTGCAACCAACAATCAGCATCAAAATAGCCTATGTAGATATGTATTTAATCCAAGAATATATATAATTAAAATCTAATGATCGAATAACAAAACATATTATATTTATAATATTATAATCTTCTCCAAAATGCATAAATAACATATAGCTTAATGTCCCTCTAAGCTGAAGACTGCGAAATACATCCATTACAATATATATTTCATTCAGTGTGTAAAACAATCCAGAAGTTAATCTAAATATGCTTTACTCATATGTTATACTAATTTTGTCAAAGGAAGGTGCCTAGGTTTATGATATTTCAAGCATTATTGCGAAATGTCTCCTTAAAGGGACATGAACTCAAAATATACTTAAAGGGAGACTGTTAAAAAATTAATTATTTATACATTCTGAACGAGTATTCAATTTTAAGCAACTTTATAAATTGACTCATTATCAATGTTCCTCGTGATGTTGCTAGGCATTAAATTGATAAATTATTTGCTTCAGTACTCTGTACAGAACTTTTTTTTTTGGGTGGATTAATTTATCCAACAATCATCAAGGACAACCCAGGTTTTTCGCCAAAAATTGTCCGTAATATAAAATATCATTTTTGATTTGCCAAGAAAGATAACAAGATAATTATTAACATTTGAGAATCGGATTAAATTATAAAGTTGCTTAACATTTCATGCTCAATCTGAATCACGAACGCTAAAAATTTTTGGACAGTGTCCCTTTAAGAGATTTAAAGAGTGTATTTACTTCTCTTCTCTTATTATCTTGACATACTTTGCTTGAAAAGCATATCGAGATAGGCTCAGTAGATGAAGATTGGTGGATGCACAGAGATGCCTTATGTGATTGACTCAACCATATGCATTTAAATTTCTTCTGTTGAGGATATCTAAATACAAAGATAAATTGAGTTACATTTTAAAGTCTAAACATATTTGATCTCTACAGATCATTTGATACAATTGTTTGGTTGTAATATCTATTTAAAAATAAAGACGCCATTGCACAATAACATATATGAGCAGTTCAGACAAATACAAGCTCGAGGTTTATTTACTAATAACAAACAAACGTGTAGTTTAACATCTATAAACAGATTATCCAAGTTACGGACATTATAACCTGAAATTGAACATTCAGAAATGTTGCGTGGGAAACTTATCTTAAAACACCAGATTTGCATCTTTAAACATTAGAGTCTAATGTCACGCAATAGCACACAATCAATGTGCATTATAAATACATTTAATAGAGCAATGTCAATACTTCACAATAAGTCACGAAATTGATTTTATTGATAATAAAGACATACAATATTAAATGTGTATTAATCCAATGTATTTGTATTAAAGAAACAGACCGTTATTAAACCAAGAAATGTCTACAACATTTAATAATGTGACAGTATTAGGTGACATTATATGGTGAATTTAAACATTAATATTTAACGGATCACGTATATTACATCTGCGTCACACATATCCGCATGACAGGCCCATGAGTTACAAATAAGTCTACATGAAAAATGAAGTAACAGCACCACCAGGAGGTATGTGTATGGAAGTTGCTAAGATATGAAACATTAAGGAACGGCCAATCAGAGTTCATCACACAAACACAACTTGAGTCAGGATGGTCTCACAGACATTCTAACAATATTTCAAACTTTTATCCAATCAGATGTACAGATAACTTGTCCCATGGTGCATCTCATGTTTACTGCACCATATAAAAGTCCATTACCCGTTGCCATCTTTGTCAGTTCTCTAATGCCTGCTGGCAATTTATATATTTGTTATATATTATATATACCTATACAACGCGGCAGGCATGAAACCTCCCAGGTTTACCAAGCAGGAGAGTGCTGCACTGGTCCACGCCATCCAGGACTTTTATCCCCAGCTGTTTGGGAACAAGAGGAGGTCGACAGATGCGCCTGTTAAGAAGGCCCTCTGGGAGTCTATCACCAATGCGGTTCAATTGGTGTGTGGCGTCCAGAGGAGCCAGGATCAGATCATGCAGAGATTCGGAGATATGAGGTTGCGCTTGACCAAAAAAGTCGACCTCATAATGGAGTGGGTACAAGCCCGTAAAAGAGGGGGCAAAAGAAAGGCCCCGCGGAAACTCTACCTACTCCCTTATGAGGTGACTTTATGCAAGCTCCTCAGTCTCTGGGTCCCCAAAAGATTTTGATCCTCTCCATCCTCGGCCTCCTCTTCTTCCCTCACAGCTGCTGGATTTGAAAGTCCTGAACCGGGGGCCAGGGCAGCTGCTTCTCCGTCCGGTGGCCTGGGAGGAGTGGAAAGAGAATCTAAACCAGGTAACTATCCAACTTCATATAATATATTAATATTTGATTAGATTTTTAAGAAATGTGTATAAAGTCAGATACTAAACCTATATAGATCTCACAACATACGCTACATATGATGTTTAGATATCTGATTTTAGATTAGTGACACATGAAATAGGAATGATGTTTCTTGCGCTCTACAGAATATGCATCACAGAGCGAAAATGGAATTGTGCATAAACGTGAACATGGGTTTGCTGTAAGTGGCACTGCTTTACACATGTTGGTCAAATGACGGATGCGTAATTCTGCTTGGAATCATTGCGCAATGATCCCGAAAAATAGAATTGCGCATACACGTGAACATGGGTTTGCTGTAAGTGGCATTGCTTTACACATGTTGGTCAAATGACGGATGCGTAATTCCGCTTGGAATCATTGCGCAATGATCCCGAAAAATAGAATTGCGCATACACGTGAACATGGGTTTGCTGTAAGTGGCATCGCTTTATACATGTTGGTCAAAATGAAATGTGAATTATTATATATGTGAAGAATACAGTATTCTTATTTTCAATATTATACATAATAAAAAAAGACTAGCAGAATCAAAATAAATAATAAAATCACCAAAAAATAATTAAAGCTACAGTAAACAACACAACTGATTGAAAATAAGAGTACATGATATATTTATCATGAATTGAATTGAGGAAACAATTAACTCATGGGACTACCAAAAGATTAATAGTTTTTAATTGATTTGGTAATAATGTAAAGATTTTAAACATGGCATGATTTGTATTAATGATATATAATCCTCATTTAATATATTACAGATCGGGATGTTGGTGCTGGAACCTCAAGCCAGGGCTTGTCACAGTATGGTATGTCTCATTTTAATTGACATTTGTCTTAGAAACATGGACAGAACATTACATACAAAATCCACATTGTTCAATATTTATATGTATCCGCAAAATGGATTTGAAAAATATTTAAAAATAAGAATAAAAAACAAACAAACATAGGATTACATTGTAATACTAATCTGAATTTTTTTCGAATTTAAGATATCCCATCTATTCTTGATATCTTCATTTTAATGTAAGATTCTTTGAATGCCCAATTTATATTCTTCCCCTGTGTATTGCTTAATCTTATTTGGATACATTTTGACAAAATTCACACACTTTTGCATATGTTTTGATTTTTAAAATATAGATTCAATTTTTGAAATTGATCACATCATTTAAGGGACATGCCAACTAAATTTTACATTGAATGATTTTGAAACGTGATTTTATTGTTTTGTATAAACATTTTATTAGCTAAATTGGTTCAGTCTATTGTTTTAGTTCTTCTAAAAACATATTGATTTTGGTTTAGGTTAAACAATGCATTACTGGTTTTATCGGGCTGTTTTTTTATGCATAAATTGGCCTTTCTTCAAAAATTAAAATCATGTGTTCAGATAACAGTAGCACATAGTTTCAAAAAGTATACAATTACACATTTTGAGCTTCATGACCCTTTAAGAGAGGATAATTAAATAATAATTTTTAGGATATCCTTAACTAACATATTAGATTGTAATTGCATGCTCCATCCCATTCATTACATCAACATATGGAGTAGAGAATTCATTAACAGCAACATTGTCAAATCAATATATTTTTATATTAAAGGGACATTCAGCTAAAATTATTACTGTTGTCATTCAGATAGAGCATTCAATATTAATCAACATTTAAATATAATACTATAATCATATTTTAAATATTCTATTGATAAATGTATTTTAAAATCAAGAATGTACGTTTATCTGCAACTCCATTTTGGTTGACCAACCTGGGTTTTTATTGATGATTGGTGGATACCTTCAACAAACAATATTTATTGAATCCAATATTACTTATCTGCCTTTAAGATTAAAATGTTGCAAAATTAAAATTATAATAGGAGTCAATGTTAAATAATTTGGAACAGTTTGAACAGTGAAATCACTGATTGAAATAAATCATGTCAGTGTCCCTTTGATAAACAATAGATTCATTAATCCTTACATTCTTTGGATTAAACAATATTGATATATTATTCACATATTCACTGTTTGAGTTACTTTCTAGATATAAGCATACTCTAACAGCACCATGATTACATATTTGTACAAATCAATTTGGTTTGGTAGTGTGATCAATATGTGTTGTGTCCTAAACAAGATTACTGTACATTGAACAAATGGCTCGATGTGCCACATGTCTTTGTTTATATTTGTCAACAGCTGTTATTCAAAATGTGGTTTGTGGGTATTCTTTTTAACATTGATCAATGAGTATATTTATATATGCAATAGCATCGTATGAGATGAGTTTGATGTCTAATATAGTCAGAAATTAAACATATGTTAAATACATAATTTTTTACAGAATCCCCTTGATACCATAAAGCATTTTTTATTCTAATGACTGCTCTATTCTTCATATTTTCAAGTTGATTATTCTTATAAATCGATACAGATGTGATTTAGTGCTATCCAAAATGTGTTCACTAATATATATCTATATTCTATATATCTATATCATTCATAGAGAGAGTTGTTGTGGGGAGCCCAGAGGGATCCAGAACTGACACAGAGCTGCCTTTGCAGTCTTCTGGTAAGTCCATTGACTCATTTATATGTCATTAAAGGTGTATTGGTAATCAATATTATGAGCATGATTTTGATGAAGCATAACATTTGAAACAAACATATAATTTACTCCTCAGATTATATCAATTTTATTTTAATATTGAAAGATTAAGAATTACAATTTTCTTAGTCTACACCTTTGTTATTCAGAAGATGTATAGCATATGTTTGTTTCCATGTTCAATTTTGACAACAATCATCAAGTGATACACACATGAGAAATCTTAAATGTACAATGTACTATGCTTTTATGATTTTTAAATTAATACAAACAATAAATTGAAAATCTGAATCATTGAGAATAACAAATCTAATGTCATTTGTATGCTCCATCAAAATGATGTAAATCATAACTTTGGGTGTGTATATCTTTAATGCAACATTGATGTGTGTCTTTGAGCAACAGTAACAGATGTTATAATATCTGATCTTAACGTGTACACAACATGTTATGTTTTACAGAGATTGATTTAACATGTGGGACGGAGGAGGAAGAGGCTCCCTTGAAGTCTGATGGTATGTGAAATATATCTTACATGTATCCAACATGTTTCTTTATTGGAAATCATTTTATTGAAGACATTCAAAGTCTACAGCTTTTGCTTTTTAAAAAGGAATATTATTTGTCTGTTTAAATACACTACTGCCCCTTTCTATATCAGGCAGCATGAAAATATGCTTGGATTTTGGTTGTTTTTTTGGATTTCTAATTCATGCCATCATGATGTCACATGCATATTCCAGGCCAAACCACAATAATAATTTTATAATTGTACAGACAGTCATTGCTATTCATATGAGTGCCTATATGCATACCATATCTTCATGTCATCATTGTTTAGAAATTCAAACACACTTCTAAGTATATTGCAAACATAATCAAGTTGAAATGTGTTGAGTTGATTTCATGATGTATGAGATGTTAATATATTTTTATTATTTATTTCAGATGGATCCTCCTCTTCTGGTCATCAGTTTTCCGCCCCTGCACAATCCCCTGCACAATCCCCTGCCCAGTCCCCTGCCCAGACCCTTGCCCAGACCCCTGCCCAGTCCCCTGCCCAGTCCCCTGCCCAGACCCCTGCCCAGACCCCTGCCCAGACCCCTGCCCAGGCCCCTGCCCAGTCCCCTGCCCAGCCCCCTGCCCCTCCACAGACAACAGACCCTCCCGGCCCTTCCCATTTTTCCTATCCTGTCCCTCCCAAAAAATGCCCCTTCATCCCCCTTCGCCAGTCTCCCCGTCTTTTGGCCCGTACAGCTACCCCAGCTGCCCAGCCCCCAACTCACCACTCCCCAGCTGTACGGGCTACCCCAGAGCAGCAGCCCATCCCTCCCCAACCCAATCCCATCCCTCCCCAATCCCATCCCTCCCCCCTGTCTCAACCTTCATTGTCCTGGGTGTCGGATTGTCCTTCCCAGGCACAGCTGTAAGTATCATTCAAAATCAACATTATAAGATACTTAAAGGTACACTGAAGGCAAATTGTTTCTATTGTGATTCAAATAGAGCATGCAATGTTAATCAAATTTATAATTTACTACTCTTATCAATTATTCTTCATTCTCTTGCTATCTTTATTGAAACAAATAAATGCCTCTAATTTTTTTTAAATAAAACAAAATCTGGACATCATTTCTTTATTGTTGGATGAATGTATCCATCAATCAGCAGGGACAACCAAAGTTGATAACCAAAAATGGCCTGCCCTATAAACTTACATTCTTGCATTTAAAATATAGCTATAGAATTCTAACATTTAAAGAATAGGAGTAACTTAATAATTTTTTTTAATGTCATGCTCTATCTGAATCAGTAAATAAAATATTTTGGTTTAGTGTCCCTTTAATTTGATATCACTACATATACCAATCACCACTACTTGGATCCAACAATTTATGTACAAATGTTCATACATTATCTCTTGTATAACCCAGTGGGAATGTAATTTCTTCTTGTTGCTATGTTTACACAGCTTGTCCTCAACGCCAAAATGTTTAAGGATAGGTGTGCCTACCACAGTATAACTAAAATATTTAAATTGCTAATGTAAGTACAATGTAAATCCTTTTGCAAGATTTTAGACACTCAAGCTGTAAAAGTGGATCATCAAAAAACAATTAAAGGGGACAACATGTTGGAGTAAACTGTCCCTTTAATGGTTTAGGTCTGTCTGAATAACATATTTCATGTGTAAATAATCAATTTCAACAAATTAATTTAAATAATGATTTGTTTTTATGATGACAATGTATCTTTGCTTATTTTTTTGTTCTGTTGTGTAATTATCATTAATATTTTATTTATTCTTTATTTTAGGCTGTGACTCAACATGGCTCATGCTAGAAGGTCTAGCCCGCGTAGAGCAAGCCGCATTGAGGAACGCAGCTGTCCTGAGAGGGATGAACGACACCATGCAGGCCCAGCTACAGGTTCAGCATTTGACTCTGCGTCAGATGATGCGGTTCAATTCAATGCTTGAATCTGTAGCTGGACAGGCACAGGATGATGAAGGGGATGACCAGTAAGTGGAGGATCTGGAGATGCTCCAAGGGCACAGATAAGAATCCTCCGTCCACATGTTGATTTTGTTTTTTATGGTTGCCATTTGGCCTTTTTGTTATTATTGTTGTGCCTGTTGCACTCTTTTACCTTGTCATATGGCTCCAATGGGGCTATGCTGGCCCTTGGCAACTCTCTTCATGGACTGTGATGCACTCTGTTACCTTGTCATATGGCTCCAATGGGGCTATGCTGGCCCTTGGCAACTCTCTTCATGGACTATGATGCACTCTTTTACCTTGTCATATGGCTCCAATGGGGCTATGCTGGCCCTTGGCAACTCTCTTCATGGACTGTGATGCACTCTCTTACCTTGTCATATGGCTCCAATGGGGCTATGCTGGCCCTTGGCAACTCTCTTCATGGACTGTGATGCACTCTTTTACCTTGTCAAATGGCTCCAATTTTCAGGATCTTTAAAAGATTATTTATAAACGTTGTTGATGTTTTCTGACATACTAATAAAAGACATGTCATTCCACGATTCTTTGTCCTCTTTATTCATGTCATTGATTGAAATCTCTAGTTTATCTGGTTAATCCTTAAAGGGACCTTAGCAAAAATAATGGTGTTTCCTTAATCATATATGTAATACAATTGTAAATGACTTTAAGATTAACATCTCCAATTTAATTTTATTATTTGTCTTTATATATTTTTCATAAAGCTTTATCATTGCATCATTATGATTAGCATAGTAATTCTTTTATATATGTATATATAGATTGTTATTTTTGTATATATATGTATATTGCAAATTTCACATACATGTGTTTATTTATAAACTCTGCGTGAATTGATGCACCTTTAACAAATGATCCGAGGATTGATACAATGATATAATCCCTGTAAAGTGTTCATTTTATTGAAATAGTATTCTCTCTGTGTATCCTCTTTTTTTAAAAAAATTTCATGTCCCTTTAAGTGATGATGACCACAATTGTTAATGAATGGATTTCCATTTCTAAAGCGTTTTTGTCCTTTTTACATGAACAAGGACATATAATCTTATTAATAAACAATCTTATTGTAATGTTGACAGCACATGTATTTCAATTTCAATTCTATCTTATTGTAGTAGTGTAACCAAATCAATATCTGTGTGTAATGCGCATATTTTAGATGAGGAATATGTTTTTCTAAATATTTGTAAAAAAAATTCTCCTCCCATATATGGCTAGAGGTAGGCTGACCATATTTCAACTTGAATAAATGACACGTTTGATCAATACATGTGTCATTATTGTTATTCCAAAACAATCTAAACATATCTTAAAACATCAATGGCATATGTATTTCTCATGTGTATCTTTTAAATGTTAAAGATATACACCATAGCTATAGTTAAAGGGACAGTCAAGTCCGAAAAGATGATTCATGATTTAAATAGGGCATGCGAGTTTAACCAACTTCCTAATTAGCTTTTATTCAACATTTAGCTTTCTTCTCTTGTTATAGTTATTTGAATGGTAAACAGAGGAGGTTCATATGCTAAGTTCTTCGACCTTGAAGACTGCCTCTAATGTTTTAAAAATATTGACTACTATAAGGCATTAGTTCACATGTTTCATATAGATAACATTGAGATCATGCACTTAAAGTGACCTAGGAGTGAGCATTGATTGGCTAAACTGCATGTCTGTCAAAAGAACCTAAATAATGGGGCAGTCATCAGAAGCTTAGATACAAGATAATAACAGAAGTAAAATGTATATTAATATATAACTGTGTTTGTTGTTCAAAAATGAGTAATGTGTAATAAAGGGATTAGCTATATTTTTTAAAATTCAATTTCTGGGGTTGACTGTCCCTTTAACATATAATATCTAACAAATCCCTATTTTACTAATGCATCTCCTAGCATTAATTTTATTTTAAAGGGACAGGAAACACAAAAATCCAAATATTTACATTTATTGTAACAATATATTTCAAATTGCAATGTCGTACATAATCGTGTAAACAATATTGATTTAATGTGTACTTAAAACATGCTGCTTGCTAAATAGTTTAGTTATAAATCCTCTGCTTCTAATGAAATATCTCCTTATTTTCGATAATGTATTATATTTTATAGATCACAGTATTTCGTTATCTATCGTGACATTCCTAGATAGCAATATAGACACGTTTGTGAATTATTATTATTATCGGTTATTTGTAGAGCGCCAACAGATTCCGCAGCGCTATAAAGAAAGGGGGAGTACAACAAAACAATTATATGGTAGAGGGCCCTGCCAAGAGTTGCACTGTTGTAGTCAGCTCTTAAGAAGGTGATCCACAAACAGCTGGACTATTAGGCTTACATGCTAAGAGGGTTCAGGGGATTGCAGTGGAGGAGAGGAACTGGTATTAGGAAAGGTTAGCATAGGTTGAATGCGTCCCTGAACAGTAGAGTCTTTAGGGAGCACTTGAAGCTTTTAAAACTAGAAGAGAGTCTTATGGAGCGAGGCAGAGAGTTCCACAAGATGGGAGCCAGTCTGGAGAAGTCCTGTAAACGGGAGTGTGATGAGGTGACAAGAGAGAAGGAGAGTAGGAGGTCATGAGCAGAGCGAAGGGGACGGGAGGGAGAGTATCTGGAGACAAGGTCTGAGATGTAGGGGGGAGCAGTGCAGTTGAGGGCTTTGTATGTCAGAGTGAGGGTTTTGTGTTTGATCCTAGAGGCAAGAGGAAGCCAGTGAAGGGATTGGCAGAGAGGCGCAGCAGATGAAGAGCGACGTGTAAGGAAGATGAGTCTGGCAGAGGCATTCATTATGGATTGTAAAGGAGCTAGGCAGCAGGTGGGGAGACCAGAGAAGACAGAGTTGCAGTAATCAAGGCGGGAAAGAATGAGAGAGTGGATTAAAATCTTAGTTGTGTCTTGTGTAAGGAAGTGTCTAATTTTAGAGATGTTTTTAAGGTGAAAGCGGCAGGCTTTAGCCAATGACTGAAAATGAAGGAAAGATCTGAGTCGAATGTGACCCCGAGACACCGGGCGTGCGGGGTAGGGGTAATGATGGAGTTGTCGACAGTTATAGAGATATTGGGGGTGGAGATTTTGGAAGAAGGGGGGAAAATGAGGAGCTCAGTTTTGGAGAGATTTAGCTTGAGGTAGTGAGAGGACATCCAGGAAGAGATGTCAGAAAGACAGTTAGTGACATGGGTTAGCAAGGAAGGAGATAGTTCTGGTGCAGAGAAGTAGATTTGGGTGTCATCGGCATACAAATGATATTGGAAACCGTGGGACTTAATTAGGGAACCTAGTGATGACGTATAGATTGAGAAGAGAAGGGGACCGAGGACAGAGCCTTGCGGTACTCCGACAGAAAGTGGTGACGGGGCAGAGGAGGCACCAGAGAAGGCTACACTGAAGGTACAGTTTGACAGATAGGAAGAGAGCCACGAAAGGGCTGTGTCACAGATGCCGAAGGATTGGAGGCTTTGGAGCAGAAGAGGGTGGTTGACAGTGTCAAAGGCTGCGGACAGATCAAGGAGGATAAGCAGAGAGAAGTGGCCTTTTGATTTAGCTGTAAGTATGTCATTGGTGACCTTAACAATAGCTGTCTCTGTGGAGTGATGGGGACGAAATCCAGATTGCAGCGGGTCAAGAAGGGAGTTTAACGTAAGGAAATGGGATAGGCGTGCATATACTAGTTTTTCGAGAAGCTTTGAAGCAAGAGGGAGGAGGGAAATTGGGCGGTAGTTGGATGGGGAGGTAGGATCAAGGGAAGGTTTTTTGAGGATAGGTGTGACCAGCGCATGTTTCATTGATGAGGGAAATGTACCAGTGCTCAGGGAGAGGTTGAAAATGTGTGTTAGTATAGGGGTAAGGGTAGCAGAGAGATAGGGGAGTAGCTGTGAGAGGATAGGGTCAAGGGGACAGGTAGTGAGGTGAGAGCGCAGTATAAGTGCTGAAACTTCATCCTCAGTAACAGGGGAGAATGAACTAAGTTTCAGGTTATGAGGGTTGTGGTTGGGTGAGAGTATTTGAGGGGGGGAGAGAATGGAATTGTGTTGAGAGCTGATTTCATGTCTGATGGAGTCGATTTTGTTAATGAAGTGACTGGCAAAGTCTTGGGCTGACAGAGAAGTTGTATTAGGAAGTGGGGGAGGGTGGAGGAGAGTATTGAAAGTGGAGATCAGACGTTTTGGGTTTGAAGAAAGATTAGAGATAAGGGTAGAGAAGTAGTGTTGCTTGTGGAGATTAAGGGCAGAGTAGTAGGAGTTCAAGATGAATTTGTAATGAAGAAAATCAGCAGAACTCTGTGATTTTCTCCAGTGCCGTTCAGCAGTACGGGAACATCTGCGAAGGTATTGTGTCAGAGGAGTATGCCAGGGCTGGGGATGAGTGTGTGATTTCCTAGCAGTGGTAAGAGGGGCGAGATTGTCAAGGACGGATATAAGGGTGGAATTATAGTGGCAGATAGATTGTTCAGGGCAGGAAAAGGTGGAGAAGGATGAGAGGAGTGGTTGAAGGGAATTAGCAAGTTGTTGCTGATCTAAAGACATAATGCTTCTGTGAAGTTTGGTGTGAGGAGTAGAAGGTGGGAGAGTTGTAGGAAGGGATGAAATGTTGCAGGTAAGGAGATGGTGGTCAGACAGAGGAAAAGGGGAGTTTGAGAAGTTTGAGAGAGTGCATCGATAGCTAAAGATCAGGTCAAGGGAGTGACTGTCTTTGTGAGTGGGAGAATCAGTCCATTGTGACAGACCAAAGGAGGAAGTGAGTTGCAGAAGTTGTTTAGCAGATGAGGCAGTGGGATTGTTAAGGGGGATGTTGAAGTCGCCAAGAATGAGGGCAGGGGTGTCAGAGGAAAGGAAGTAGGGTACCCAGGTAAACAATATTGATTTAATTTGTACTTAAAACATGCTGCTTGCTAAATAGTTTAGTTATAAATCCTCTGCTTCTAATGAAATATCTCCTTATTTTCGATAATGTATTATATTTTATAGATCACAGTATTTCGTTATCTATCGTGACATTCCTAGATAGCAATATAGACACGTTTCTGAATGAGAAGACAAGTTTAAAACCATGGCGAATATGGATTGTGTGCATCATGTTACATTGTTGACCCATAGTTGATAAAGACCACCACATTCTCTTTTGCTGGATGTCTGGTTGAATAAACGAATGAAAGCAAAATGTTTTCATGCATAAGATATTTCGAGGCAAGTGCAAATCTCTAAATATAGTCCATCTTGTTTAATATGTTTGTCAACAATATGTTCCTTTTTATGAAAAATGACTGTTGCGTTTAATTTTAAAGATATCAAATTCATAAATATGCACTATTGTATTATAATAAAGTAATTAATATGCATTTATCTTAATCATATGATAAATATATGATGCCGACTTCTTCTAAATGTAATTTTGTCGTATATTTTATTAAAGGTTCATTAGACACTCACATTAAAAACCAAAATATTTTATTTTGTCTCTAGTTATATAGTCCATTGTTTACCAAATACACGTCTACTTTTGCTTCTGTTCAAATAAAATTGAAGTAATTTTCAGACTCCTCGCCAAGCCTCAAAGTTTCATGTGAGTACCATCTCCAGCTTTCTCCTGTTTGTGTAAAGGGTCTTTTCATATGTTAATACCCAAAATGTGTAAAATCAGTAGCGCCTAAAAAACCAACAAAAATCTAAAGTGATGCTGTTATAATTGATATAAAGAACATATGTGTGCAAAAGAATATGTGCAGATAAACATATGCAAGTGCAAAAACACAACAATAAACTTCCCACACGTAGGGTGGTGTGAGGTAAACTCACAAACAATAATGTCAATCAGTCAAAAACTCAGGTGTGTGAACCCAAAAGTCCAAAGTTCGAATAATGATGGTATGGCGGCAAAGACTTCTTCCAAAAGTTGAAGGCAAATCAAACGTGGCAAATCTGTATAGAATACAAAAAAGAAGAAGGCGCCAACATAGTGTGAATCTATATTAAAAGTTGTTCACTCCCCACACATGAATTGTACTTACAAAAAGTTAAGCACTTGAGAAGTGCTACAACGGCTTTCTGGAGCATTAACAGCTGTCCAGGTAGCTGGTCTCTCGTAGTCAAAATGTGCTCCTAGTGCTGCGTACGATCTGCAGCAATTATGCAGCTTGAGCCCTTTCACCTGCTACTTTCTCTCGTTGTGTTCGTAATAAGAGAGATGCCTAAACCAGGTAGGCTGGTAGCTATGATCGGGTGCCAAGTACTTGATAGTAACGAATCCTGAACAAATAATATCACTCAGCCGTGATAAAGATATAGTTAAAAACAAATGTTTATTGCATAAAAATGTATCACAACGCGTTTCCCGGTCTACCTTGACCGCTTCCTCAGGTGAATAAACCATATCTAAAATGCACAGCTTATATTTGCTTAACTCGGCGTTCAAGCCGAATTAGAGCGCATGCGTGAAGGAGTACGCAATCCCCAGAGTAAAAAGGGGTGTGTATCAACGTCGGAATGATTGGTCGTCTAACAGAAAAATCAGACCAACCACAGAGAACTATGGTAACACACCTCTAACGTATGTGTAAGTGTATATCCATTACTTTCCTGATGTATATGTTGCTACCGAAAGCGTAATTTCATTTAAAATACAAGTAACAATTTGCTCTTCAATAGTATTTATACAAGGTTACCAAAAGTTACTAAAGGCGCCGTAGCGCTACAAGATTCTGGATGCGTACGTTTTAACCCCTAATAGGGATATTACTCCTTCATGTATTTACATCATAAATGCTATACTGTACTATATATCAGAAACAATAACTTATATCTCAATGAACTGAAATGTACAGGATGTATACTATATAAAAAATAAATAATATCAAATGTAAAAAATATATACAAAAATATAAAAAAATATATAAAAAAAATATATTACCCCTCATGTCAAAGATTACAAATACAATTGCTCATATAAACAATACAAATTCCTGAAAATGATAATACTAGATATATAAAATATATTCATAAAGTATATATATTAAACTGATAAAAAGTTAACATCTATGTGTACTTGTGGTGAATCAAATTACCTCATGGAATCCCTCTCCCAATACTAAAGCTATCCGGATCAGATTCAGTTTCAGGAGGGATGTTATTGTGTTATCTATAATTAATGGAGAAATATTGTAATACCTCTGTCAGAGTATATTATTAATACTAATATCGAAAAATGATTAATGAAAATAAGAATGACCACTAACTAATACCAAAATATGACTTTAACTTAGTTAAATGCCGCCATATCAAGATTCTCATTCAGACCATATGGATTTAAAGTTTTTAATTTCCAGATCCAATACGTCTCTCTTTGTCTTAAATCAATTAATCTATTTCTACCCCATTTAGATGAAATTTGTTCAATAGGGAAAATACTATACAAATCTGTCTGCCCATCATGACAACAAACTCCATGTCTAGAGACACTATGTTTAATACACGATTTCTTCACGTTTCTCATGTGTTCCCCCCATCTCTTTTTCAGGGGTCTAGATGTTCTCCCTATGTACTGTAAGCCACACTTGCATTCCAGTAAGTATATTACGAAGGAGGAATCACATGAAAAATGAGTCTTTATCTCAAATTCTTCTTTCGTAGAAAAAGACCTGAACTTATACTCATCTCCCTTTGTAAAATCACAAAGCCCACAGTTAGCTCTATTACATTTGTAGAACCCTTTCTTATTAGACAGCCAGTTTTTTGTCTTATTTACAATATTTTTTCCAAATTTCTTCATCACTATTTTACTAGGGGCAAGTTTATTTTTTAATGAAGGTGCTCTTTTAAAAGTACATGTGGGGTTTTCATCTAAAATATTCCTTAATACCGGATCATTCAATAGAATGTTCCATTGCTTGCGAACAATTCTCTTAATTTTATCATGATTTGAGGTAAATTTAGTTATAAATCTCAGATCATTATTTTTATTCACTTTGTTCTTATTTGTGCATATCTCATCTAACTTATTGCACTCTAAATTATCCTTCTCTTTTGTGGTTTTGAAGAATTCAGACCTATCTTTATTTCTAGCCTTTAAATAGCTCTCCTCTATTAGATCCCCAGGATACTTCCTTTCAAGGAATCTCTTTTTTAGGATTCCTGCTTGTTCGTCATAAAGAGTTAAATTAGTACAATTTCTACGGATTCTAGAAAACTGATTGTATGGAATATTACTCTTCCATGCCTTGTAATGATTACTTTTGTAATTCAAGTAACTATTTGTATCCACTGTTTTAAAGTGGGTTTTGGTCAAAATATGACCTACTTGGTCCCAATATAGTACCAAGTCCAGAAATTCAATATGATCTGCATTAATATTATGAGTGAACTTAAGTCCCATATTGTTTTCATTAAGTGATTTAATAAAGTCTAAGGCTTTATCCTCTGAACCTTCCCAAATAAAAATAAGGTCATCTATAAAACAGCCATAGAACACCAGATTCGCCCCCAGAGGGGAACTAAATATGTATCTTTCTTCAAATACCCCCATAAATAAATTTGCAAAACTGGGGGCAAATCTGGTGCCCATGGCCGTTCCTTTGATTTGTAAAAAAAATTGTTCCTGATAAACAAAATAATTATGTTTCAACACAAATGAAATTGCTTCCAACAAAAACAATCTCTGTTTACAGGGTAAAAATTGATCTCTCTTCAAAAAAACATCTATAGCATCTATGCCCAGATGGTGCTCTATGTTTGAATAGAGAGCTGTCACGTCACAAGTGAACCAAATAAGCTTGCGTCCTGCCTTTTCTATTTTCGATAACTTGGCTATTAGGTCTGGGGAATCTTTGATATATGACGGAAGCCCCTTCACTATTTTTTTTAAAAAATGATCAATATATTCAGATAAGTTGCAAGTCAGACTACCTATGCCCGAAATAATGGGCCTACCCGGTGGATTGTTGGTACACTTGTGTATTTTCGGGAGGTGATAGTAATATGCTAAATTTGGTGACATAGGGACCAGATATTCTTTCTCCTTTTTTGTTAAGATCCCCTCTAGAAACCCTTTGTCTACCATTTTAATTAACTGAATCATATAAGTTTTAGTAGGATTAAATGTAAGTTTTTTGTAATAATTTTGATCTAAAAGGATCCTATTAGCTTCCTGTAAATAATCTGACATATTTTGCAGAACCACCCCTCCTCCTTTGTCCGCCTGCCTGATCACCAAGTTGTCATTTTTGGCTAATCTTGACAAAGCTTTAATCTCATATATATTCAAGTTGGAGTTCCCCACTTTCTTCTCTAGTGTACCAAACTCCTCTAAAACAAGATTTTGAAATAGAGAAATATATGGACTGTTGACTGGCAGGTTAAAATTAGATCTTAACATTAAATTAGAATGGATATAGTCATCAAATAATGCATTACATAACTCTTCTGGTTCATGGTATACTATACTATTGCTCGGTCTTTCTGGCATATCATCAGTAATGATAGCCAATTGTGTTGTATTGTTGATTTTCTTGTCACAAAAGTACTTTTGCATAGACAGTTTTCTTACAAACCGATTAAGATCTACGAACAGTTCAAACAAATTATGTTCGTTAGAAGGACAAAAGGATAGGCCCCTATTTAATACGCAAACTTCTTCATTTGTGAGATTGTGACTCGAGAGGTTGAAGATACCCTCTTTCATTCTCTCAAGTCTCTTCTTTTTGGCAGATTTACCTCTGCCTCTCCTGCCACGCTTGCATATGATCTTTTTTGTGGTGTAAAAGTTCTTATATTTTCTATCTTTGGAGGAGCCCTCTCTAACTGCTTTAGACGTATGGGCATGTGTCTCTGATGTGTTAAATAGGGACCTTGTTCTCTGTTTGACTGAAAATCCTGTGAATTTTGTGATCTCCACTCAGTTCTATTTTCCCCATTAAACTGATCAGGATAATGTTGTTTATTTCTATTTTGTGATGACTTCCTATAATATTCATCCTTTCTGTGACTGTCCTCTCTAAACTGATTATGTCTATTGTTATAGGAATTTCTTGGTGAATGGTAGTTATTACTGTTGGGTCTCCTGTCATTATAATAACCACCCTGATGGGTATGGTTATTTCTATCTCTCCATGTGTAAGAATTATTCCTAGAGGGACCTGGCGATTGATAGTCCGTCCTCAAATTTTGATTATTACCCACATTTTTCTTTTTGTCTTTCGGTTTTTTATAGTGAACTTTAACCCATTTGTTATTAGTATCTCCTTCTAGTTCTAAATTCTCCTTCTGTTCACCGTTATCTTCATTCGGACTGACCTCCATATCATTATTTATTACCGGTGTATTATAGATACAACCTTCTAAATAATCTTTTTCATCTCTCGCTAATTTTCTGATTTTTAGCTTGATTAACTTCTTTTGGAATATATCTGATCTATCTAGTATCTCTTTGTTTTTGCTCATATAATCAGGGTTACTTGAAAATTTCCCTAATAACATTTGCAATTTCTCAATTTCCAAACTCACATTATTCAAGAGGGACTCTCTAAACTCAATTAATAAATCTATTAACTTAAAAGAACAAACAGTTAGTTCATTCTGCCATTTTTTAGTAAGGTCTTCATCATGTGTAAAAGAACATAATTTACTAATCCTTAAACCTCTTGGTATGTGACCTTTATTTTTATATTTTTTTAGAGTGTCTATATCCCACCAATGTCTGTGTTCCCGTTTCAAAGCATCTTCTAGTTTGTGAAATAATTGAACCATTGTGAGTTCATCATCTCCTTTGGATAAAACCTCTAAAGGGGTATCTAAATTACTTAAAATTTGACGTGAATTAACTCTCTCCTCTTTACTTTGCATGGTGTCAAAAAAAAAAAAATATATATATATATATATGTGCACCACCTACAAATTAAACAAGTGATAGCAAAACAAACTGATAATAAAACTGCTAATCTGCAATGAAAGAAAAATACAATGTGTGTATAAGTCGCTAACTGACCAGTGCCAAAAATCAAAATATTAATACCCAAAATGTGTAAAATCAGTAGCGCCTAAAAAACCAACAAAAATCTAAAGTGATGCTGTTATAATTGATATAAAGAACATATGTGTGCAAAAGAATATGTGCAGATAAACATATGCAAGTGCAAAAACACAACAATAAACTTCCCACACGTAGGGTGGTGTGAGGTAAACTCACAAACAATAATGTCAATCAGTCAAAAACTCAGGTGTGTGAACCCAAAAGTCCAAAGTTCGAATAATGATGGTATGGCGGCAAAGACTTCTTCCAAAAGTTGAAGGCAAATCAAACGTGGCAAATCTGTATAGAATACAAAAAAGAAGAAGGCGCCAACATAGTGTGAATCTATATTAAAAGTTGTTCACTCCCCACACATGAATTGTACTTACAAAAAGTTAAGCACTTGAGAAGTGCTACAACGGCTTTCTGGAGCATTAACAGCTGTCCAGGTAGCTGGTCTCTCGTAGTCAAAATGTGCTCCTAGTGCTGCGTACGATCTGCAGCAATTATGCAGCTTGAGCCCTTTCACCTGCTACTTTCTCTCGTTGTGTTCGTAATAAGAGAGATGCCTAAACCAGGTAGGCTGGTAGCTATGATCGGGTGCCAAGTACTTGATAGTAACGAATCCTGAACAAATAATATCACTCAGCCGTGATAAAGTTAAAAACAAATGTTTATTGCATAAAAATGTATCACAACGCGTTTCCCGGTCTACCTTGACCGCTTCCTCAGGTGAATAAACCATATCTAAAATGCACAGCTTATATTTGCTTAACTCGGCGTTCAAGCCGAATTAGAGCGCATGCGTGAAGGAGTACGCAATCCCCAGAGTAAAAAGGGGTGCGTATCAACGTCTGAATGATTGGTCGTCTAACAGAAAAATCAGACCAACCACAGAGAACTATGGTAACACACCTCTAACGTATGTGTAAGTGTATATCCATTACTTTCCTGATGTATATGTTGCTACCGAAAGCGTAATTTCATTTAAAATACAAGTAACAATTTGCTCTTCAATAGTATTTATACAAGGTTACCAAAAGTTACTAAAGGCGCCGTAGCGCTACAAGATTCTGGATGCGTACGTTTTAACCCCTAATAGGGATATTACTCCTTCATGCATTTTCATCATAAATGCTATACTGTACTATATATCAGAAACAATAACTTATATCTCAATGAACTGAAATGTACAGGATGTATACTATATAAAAAATAAATAATATCAAATGTAAAAAATATATACAAAAATATAAAAAAATATATAAAAAAAATATATTACCCCTCATGTCAAAGATTACAAATACAATTGCTTTTTTGCTCTTTTCATATGTTAATGTTGGGGTATTGTCTTGTTTTACGGTTGTAATGGGGTTTCCATCTATATTTTCAATAGAGATAACCCGATTTTATTTGAAAGTGTTTAAAGCTTTTTAATATTTATTTTGATATCAGTATATGTTAATCTTGTTGTTTCTAGTAGTGTCTATTACATGCAGCTCTGTTAAAAAGATTGTATACTGTCCCTTTAATGCAAATGTTGATTTTTGTATCATGTATGAGTTCCAGATTGTTTAATCTCCGAATATATTATTGTTAGCATATTTATTTTTGTCACTCCTAAAAGGACTTTAAACCATATTCATTGTTAAAACAAATGTCTTTCTAAAAACAAACAAACACAATAATGTCTCTTTAAGAAAATAGACTTTATTTAACACGTCAATATAAATCTTTTTGCAATATTTCTTGTTTGAACAAGTACATGTAGATATACCAACAATCACCAAATATTATATGTTAGCATATGTAATATTGTTAAAGGGACAGTCTAGAAAACAAATAATGTTTTGCATTATTAAAAAAGACAATTTTGTAATATCAATGATATCAAAGGTTTCTCACCAATTAATCATTTTTCTGTGTTTATTTTTATTTTCTAGCTAAACCTATGAGGTTCGTGTGCTCATTTCTTAGAGCTTGAAGAGTGCATGTAATCAGAATGCAATTTGACCACTAGAGGGCATTTTGAGAGCATTTGTATATATAAAACCTTGAGCTCATACAGCATATTTACCATGTATTGATCATTGATTGTCTAAAATGTTGTTATGTCAGAACAACAAATAAGTGGTAATTTTTCATAGGCATAGATACAAGGGTAAGCACATAAGTCACACGTATTTCTCCATGTTTTGTTGTTTCAAACTTGATAATGCGTAATACAGTGTTTTCTTTGTAATCAATAATGTTCTAACTGTCCCTTTAAGCTGTGTTATTGGCATTCAAACAGTAATATGCCATCATGGATAATTGTAATGGTAATTTTGTTTGCGATTAGGGAAACAGTTTGGACATCACATCACAGAAACCAATCAATATCATGAACAAGGATAGGTATGTGATGATGTGGTTTTCACACACTTATAACCCACACTCTGCAAACAATCTGCCTCCATGGACCCGGTCCCATAGAAGTAGATTATATACAGAGTGTGGTCCACAAGTGTATGAAAACCACATCATCACATACCTATCCATTACACATTAAATACAAAATAAGTAAACATGAAAACAAATACTTACTTCCTCTTCCTTCCCCTCTTCCCACGGGGCTGAGGCTCTGGGAGGGGCAACTGCCGCCTCCGACGAGTTCTCATTGGAGATGTTGTGGGAAGAGTGGAAGGAAGAGTACTGGGACGACCAAGGTGAGGAGGAGGAGATGGCCGAGAAAATGGCCCGGCAGGAGGAGATGGCCCGGCAGGAGAAGATGGCCCGGCAGGAGCAAATGGCCCGGCAGGAGCAGATGGCCCGGCAGGAGCAGATGGCCCGGCAGGAGCAGATGGACCGGCAGAAGGCCCAGCAGATGGTGGCCCAGGAGCAGGAGGCCCAGCAGATGGCGGCCCAGGAGCAGGAGGCCCAGCAGATGGCGGCCTAGGAGCAGGAGGCCCAGCAGATGGCGGCCCAGGAGCAGGAGGCCCAGCAGATGGCAGCCCAGGAGCAGGAGGCAGACCAGCAGGAGGCAGACCAGCATGCGCCTCCCGGAAGAAATTAAACATCTCTTGTTGGAGTCGAAAGGTTCTGTTTTGGCCTGTTTTGGCCTTCTTCACGGCAGCCTGCTGGTGCTTGAGGGGCCTCTTCCTCTGCTTCCGCGGCCTCTTCCTCTGCTTCCGGGGCCTCTTCGTCAAGGGGGGCCTCTTCGTCAAGGGGGGCCTCTTCCCTCCGAGGTGGAGATTCATCCCCACCACTCTCATGCCGGGGAAAAGGAGGAGCCGGTAGTTGCTGTGCTGCCTCCTCCCCAGACTCTGTATATTTGAAAAAGAAATGTATATATTAGCATATTTACAAATAAAGCTTTAAATTACTTAGCTTACGATACAATTACAAATGCAGCCTCATTAATCCACTTTGAAATCTAACAATCAATACGATTTCCGCATTTTCTAAACCGTGTTGGTGATATCTCTGGTCAATCTGAACGTTTTAGCATTTGTTTTCAGTCTGTTTAAATGCACACCTAACCTATAGCCTAGATACTAATGTAACTGCAAAGTAATTGTGAATGCGTTTATGTAATAATGTGTTAAACAGCGTAATAGCATTAATCTTATCCTTAAAGAGACATGAAACCCAATGTTTTATCTTTCATGATTTAGAAAGAGCATACAATTATAATCAACTTTCTAATTTACTTTTCTTATCTAATTTGCTTCATTCTCTGGATATTCTTTGCTGAAAAGCATATCTAGATATGCTTTGTAGCTTCTGATTGGTAGCTGCACATAGCTGCCTCCTGTGATTGGTTCACCGTGTGCATGGCTATTTCTTCATTAAAGTATATCTAAAGAATGAAGCAAATTAGGTAATATAAGTAAATTGGAATGTTGTTTAAAATTGTATTCTCTACCTTAATCATGAAAGGAAATGTTTGCGTATAGTGTCCCTTGAAACACATTCGTATGTTAATTTATTTTTAAATGAGCTTACCGTCAGATGATAATGGCAGGTTCCCGGTATCGATTCCTCCGATACCGACTATATCCACCTCGGAGATGCTGGGACGCAACATTTCCTCCCATCGGCATGTTGGGACTCCCGGGTTGTCTTTTTTTCAAGGTCCATCTTGCAGTCCCGGTAGCGATGTTTAATAGAGTCCATATCTCTATTCCGTCCACCCACTGCATTGACTGAATCCCTTATCTCCTGCTAGAGCCTCCTCTTCTCAGTTGGGGTGGTCTTCTGATGCTGCAGCCTCCTATACCTGGCCATATAGGCTTCTACGAGGCCTCCTTCTCCTCCATAGAAAACCTCGCCTCCCTAGTCGCCTTGGCCTTCCCCTGTGACGATGCCCTCTGTTTCCCGGACTGTGAAGCCCTACTCTGTCCGCCACTGGGCCCAGCCACTTGTTCATCTTGAACCAAGTGGCTGGGTCCACCCACCGCTTCCACCCCCGCTTCCTGCCCCCCTTCCTGCCCCCCTTCCTGCCCTGTTCCTCTCCCCCTCCCTCTCCCCCCCCTCTACCTCTCCCCTGCCTGCCCTCCATCTCTTCCCTAAACTAAACCCCAAATAAGCAAACAAAAAGTTAGTGTGATCAAATGAAAGGGGTCAAAATAAAGAACTAAAAAGACCAAAAAAGTGCTGAAAATGTGAAAGGGATATAAATAAAAGACGGTAAGGAGTATTTAAATAAACAAAATGAAGAAGAAGACTAAAAGGAGGATATGTAAACTAAATGTAACTAGGGGATGGGATGGGGATGGGGTATGGGATAAGAGTAAATGGGATGAAAGGGAATGGGACTACAGGGAATGGGGTATGGAGTGTAGTATGAGAGGGTATGGGGTATGGAGTGTATGTAGTGTTATTAATAAGTGTATGTATGTATTGAATGTGTTTGCGTGTAAATGTGTTAAGTGTACAGAAAAAGCACTCGCACACTCACCCAAACCAACTGTCGCTCACTAACTCACACTACAACTAACTGACTCTCTCACACTACCACTAACTCTCTAACTCACACTACCACTAACTCTCTAACTCACACTACCACTAACTCTCAATAACTCACACTACCACTAACTCTCTAACTCACACTACCACTAACTCTTTAACTCACACTACCACTAACTCTCTAACTCACACTACCACTAACTCTCAATAACTCACACTACCACTAACTCACTCACAATAACACTAACTGACTCTCTCACACTAATTCACTCACAATAATGCACAAAATCTCTAAGCTCCAATCTCCAAAAACCCACCAGCAACACAGTCAAAGAAGCCATGCTTGTGTGGTGCTTATATACCCTGTGTAAATGTTTAATGATGTACCGGTTTGCGTTGTAAATTGTGTTCAGGTGTGCTTTATTAGTAATTAGTATTTGTGCAATGTGTATTAGGTGTGTGAATTTGCGCATGCTCATTTCGAGTTAGTATTTGTGGAATGTGTAGAATGCGATGATGTCATAGTGCTTGTTTTCTATAACATTGTCCCATAGTATTATGTTTAAATGTTAATTTGCAATGGTGTGGTATTAGTGAAGTGTTGTATATGTATGTTTGTCCTAATATATAGTATTTTGCTAGTGTATGATTGTGATTTTTTTTCCCCTTGTTGTTATTTTCCGTATTTCCACATCTTAAATGATATGCGTATTCCCTGTATTTTATTTTATTAAATTTCCCCCCGCTTCTGAATGTGTAATGCTTATGTGCTTTGTTTTGTGATTGTTGTTGTGACATTTGCGGGGTGTTATTGTTGTGCATTATGTGGTATACGTCTTATGACCGAGCTGTGCGTATTTCTCACGAGATCGAGTGTTAGATGAAAAAAGCGTGTTAGTTTGTCTTTGCATTGATCTCTATGGGAGACTGTCTAACGCGGGCGAGATTCCGCGTGTGAAATACATGCATTAGGAGTATCGTTAGAAGGTTGTTTATAAACTCTAAATACCCACGTTAAAAAACTCTGTGCGTTAGACATAAACCATGTGTAGCTACCGCACCCCATCTACCGCAAAACTCTAAGTTTCTATGGCGTAAGTTTCTATGGCCTAGATTTGGAGTTTGGCGTTAGCCGTGAAAACCAGCGTTAGAGGCCCCTAACGCTGGTTTCTTACGGACTCTGGTATTTAGAGTTCAGTTACCGACACTCAAAAAACACCTAACGCTCAAATTTCTACCAACACCTCAGAACCAGTAGTAAACATATACCGACAAAAAAAACATCCACGAATCACAAAACAAATATTACACAAAGTACACTTACACTCATACAAACACTACACTATATTTATTTTTAATATTTAATAATTTTTCATCAAAATACAAAGGATTAAAGTTGCGAGATCTCGGGTGTTAGAAAAAAAACAACACAAATCCATTTTCCCATTGACTTACATTGACACACGGGAAAAGACCCTCATATACCTACATCTAACTAATAACATTATCACAAACATACACTCATCGATGCATACAAACAATATACACCACATGACATACCCAAAATATTTATTTATCACAAAAAGAACACGATTTAGTTACTTTTTCACACTCACTCACTTTACGAGGAAAACCAGTCTTAGAAAAAAAAAATGACCAATTTTTAGAGCCTCCATTGACTTCTATTGGGAAGACGTGCTCGTGCACGCAAAACCCTCATTTCCCTAACGCACGCAAATAGCGTAGACAGAAAAACTCCAAATACCAGCGCTAGAAAAGACATGATTTCATTTGTTAGACCCAGCTATGATAAATAGATCAAGAAATGACTATTTCCCTATGGTGGATTTATGGATTTTACTGTTTGAATATTCACAACACCATTAAATTGTTTCAGACTTTTATATTACATCAACTACAAATCAACATCACTAGTAACAAAATTTTAGTTTTAAAAATATTACATTTAAACGGACACAAAAATAATGTCAACTTTTCAGGATTCACAAACACTACACAATGGGAAACAATTCTCATTTACCTTTATTATTGCATTTCAGTTATTCAACTCATATGCTTGCAGCAACAGCATATCTACATAGGCTTAACACATGATCAGTCATGGATGCACATACATTACTTTTAACATTCACTCATACATGTGCATTCAAATGATGGGGGAAAAACACATTACATTCTCTATAGGAATCACAAAACAGAACATATGGATTTTACTGTAATTTTAACATCATGATTCCATCACAATAAAACATTAGGAATTACGTACAACAAGAACATCATTACACCAGATTACAGATGTCACTTTATGGGAAGGAACAACAATGCTAGACCGCTATATAGAAGTCAGCATATGTGGGACACAATCACAATATATACGTACATGTACATAACACGCATCACCCATCACGCAACCACAAAGCACACATTTAGATTTTATTCAGCACACAATAACAATGTAGTCAAATACAACAACACAATGAGGATTTCAGAACTACATAGGCAGGTTAATAATATCATGACGTCATTAGAAGATTCAACCATACACATCACAGATTCACGACTGTACCGCCCCTTTCGGAACTTTAACACTCAATACTACAATACAACATATACGTAAAGAACAGTTTGGAACAGCATTATTAGGGCGATTTCAATGGGACAATTAATAAATATTGTCAGATCGCAAATCACTTATATATATATAATACTACAGATGACAGCCGGAAGTTATTCAGCATTAGTGCGATTTGAAAGGGACGCATACAATATTGACAGCTCGGCAATCACTTATATATACAATACTACAGATGGCAGACGGGAAGTTATTCAGTATTAGTGCGATTTGAAAGGGACGCATACAATATTGACAGCTCGGCAATCACTTATATATACAATACTACAGATGGCAGACGGGAAGTTATTCAGTATTAGTGCGATTTTAAAGGGATGTGTACAATATTGACAGCTCGGCAATCACTTATATATACAATACTACAGATGACAGCCGGAAGTTATTCAGCATTAGTGCCATTTGAATGGGACGCATACAATATTGACATCTCGGCAATCACTTATATATACAATACTACAGATGGCAGACGGGAAGTTCGGAATTATTATTGCGATTTGAAAGGGACGCATACAATATTGACATCTCGGCAATCACTTATATATACAATACTACAGATGGCAGACGGGAAGTTCGGAATTATTATTGCGATTTGAAAGGGACGCATACAATATTGACAGCTCGGCAATCACTTATATATACAATACTACAGATGGCAGATGTTACTTTATCGTTTAAAAACAATGTTGCAGCAACATTGATCGATCACATTCGATGCACATTATACACAACTATGCACTTTCATTCATGTTAGCCTGGACGTGTGCTTGTTACTATAAGATCGCGTTTAAGAAATATTGATTACGCATATGATCAAACATTACAAACATGCACTGTATGTGTGATATTTGACACTTTCACATTGAGATTCATTGTTGCAAAATAACATTTCAGCAAACAACAAATAAACGCCCACTGTGAAAGAATTCGCGCCGCTCACATACAAACAAGTGAATACAATCAGCAATCATTACAAACTCACTACCATTGGACTAATTGTACTATAAATCCCCCAAACAACATGGCCAATGCATCACTTGTGATCCACATCAGATCAAGTGCTTACCTTGTTACGCTGTTTTGAAAGATGGATGACGATGACATGGTAGACGCTGCTGGTGCTGCTATTGGCGAACTAGCTGTTGGTCGAATCAGGCAGCCTCGGCGGCTCAGACTGAGATGAAGGGGTCGTCTGGTTCGAGGTCCTCGTGTCTACAGGGTGAGACCCACCTTGGAAAACATGAGCGACTTTGAGGTTTATGATAAGTATCGGCTCAATCGCGAACAGCTCATTGGCCTTTACAATCTTCTTAAACCTCATTTGGAGCCACGTATAAGAATAAGGACTGCTGTTCCCGCCATGAGTAAGATGCTAAGCTGTCTATACGTCCTGGCCTCCGGGAGTTTTCAATCCGGAGAACTGTACATGCATGGCCTGGCTCAAGGTACATTCTCTGTGGTGTTTGATAACTTTCTGGACGCCATGGTACGTATCAGTAAGCAATACATAGGATTCCCACAGAATGATGGTGATTGGAGGCGCCTGAAGCGGGAATTCTTTGATATTGCTCAATTGCCCAATGTCTTGGGAGCCATAGATTGTACCCACATTGCGCTGCGTGCTCCAATTGATGACTCGCCCTTCAGAAATCGCAAACATTTTCATAGCCTCAACGTGCAGTATGTTGGTGACGCACAGATGAGGATTATGCATGTGTGTGCGAATTTTGGAGGGGCTTGTCATGATGCCCGCATCCTCTCTCTGTCGTCCCTGTGGAGACCGTTTGAGGAAAGACAAATGGCCCCTGGTTATCTGAGTATTTGTGCACAACATGGTTAATTAGTTTGACAATTGCCACTGTATTTTTAAAATGTTAGCGTAATGTTCAGCTATAGGATGCAATTTAACCATATATTTTCCCCCCGCTAATGTCTACTTTTAGTTCAATGCAGATATGTAGCATGTCTTACCTTAAATGCTCAGATAGAGAATGTAATGTAACCATGTAGTTAGCATTTTACACAAGGCTTGATTTAGGAGAAATACGCATATGTAGCATGTCTTAGCTGAAATGGGAAGATATTAGCTAATGCAATTTAACCATGTCATTGTCTCTTTCCGCTAATGTCTTTTAGTTCAATGCAGATATGTAGCATGTCTTACCTTAAATGCCCAGATAGAGAATGCAATGTAACCATGTAGTTTGCATTTTACACAAGGCTTGATTTAGGAGAAATACGCATATGTAGCATGTCTTAGCTGAAATGGGAAGATATTAGCTAATGCAATTTAACCATGTCATTGTCTCTTTCCGCTAATGTCTTTTAGTTCAATGCAGATATGTAGCATGTCTTAACTTAAATGCTCAGATAGAGAATGCAATGTAACCATGTAGTTAGCATTTTACACAAGGCTTGATTTAGGAGAAATACGCATATGTAGCATGTCTTAGCTGAAATGGGAAGATATTAGCTAATGCAATTTAACCATGTCATTGTCTCTTTCCGCTAATGTCTTTTAGTTCAATGCAGATATGTAGCATGTCTTAACTTAAATGCTCAGATAGAGAATGCAATGTATCCATGTAGTTAGCATTTTACACAAGGCTTGATTTAGGAGAAATACGCATATGTAGCATGTCTTAGCTGAAATGGGAAGATATTAGCTAATGCAATTTAACCATGTCATTGTCTCTTTCCGCTAATGTCTTTTAGTTCAATGCAGATATGTAGCATGTCTTAACTTAAATGCTCAGATAGAGAATGCAATGTAACCATGTAGTTAGCATATTACACAAGGCTTGATTTAGGAGAAATACGCATATGTAGCATGTCTTAGCTGAAATGGGAAGATATTAGCTAATGCAATTTAACCATGTCATTGTCTCTTTCCGCTAATGTCTTTTAGTTCAATGCAGATATGTAGCATGTCTTAACTTAAATGCTCAGATAGAGAATGCAATGTAACCATGTAGTTAGCATTTTACACAAGCCTTGATTTAGGAGAAATACGCATATGTAGCATGTCTTAGCTGAAATGGGAAGATATTAGCTAATGCAATTTAACCATGTCATTGTCTCTTTCCGCTAATGTCTTTTAGTTCAGTGCAGATATGTAGCATGTCTTAACTTAAATGCTCAGATAGAGAATGCAATGTAACCATGTAGTTTGCATTTTACACAAGGTTTGAATATGGAGAAATACGCATATGTAGCATGTCTTAGATGAAATGGGAAGATAGAGAATAATATTGAACTAGATTTTTTAAATTTAAAATAAACATTTGTTACTGGATTATCGTGTACAAAACTTTTTATTGTACTACAAATACTATTTTGAGGATTCTGTTAGAATTATGTTCTGTTCATAATTTATAGGTGATTCTGGGTACATGAGCCGGCCTTGGCTCATTACCCCCTTGCGTAGCCCGACTGATGTGTCTGAGGAGCGCTACAATAGGGCTCATAAGAGAACCAGGGCGGTGGTTGAACGGATGTTCGGGCTCCTGAAGATGAGGTTCAGGTGCCTGGACAGGTCGGGAGGAGCCCTCCAGTACAACCCAAAGAAGGTGGCTAAGATCGTTGTAGCCTGTAGCGTCCTGCATAATATTGCACAGCGGGCTGGGATGCTGCAGGCCGTCCGGCCGGACAGAAACCTCCTCAGAAATGAGGAGGATGATCCTGTTCTAGAGGGGCCATTCCGGGACGAGGGGCTCAATGTCAGAGCAGACATCATCAACCGCAACTTTAGACGGTAAAGAATAGAAGTTAGACTGGAGTATTATCAATAGATGTGAACTCTAGGGAAATGACAAGTAGAGAATTGTGCAAACATGTTAGGATTGTTCATCAAATGCTAAAAATGTGTTTCATTTATTAATATAGGTGATGCTCTGGCCATTGGGTCCTGTAGCGAGTCTTTGCCACCTGGTTTTTAAAGAGGACATCAGCTGGTAAGTATAAATGTCTGGACTGTTGCTGGCATGAATTGTACACAAATACATCATATGGCATACATTTTATAAACTAGTATTTAGTTTACACATTACTTAAAATGTAAATACTCAGAAAGGGATCCTCTAGCATGACTATGGTTCAATGTCACACATTAGAGGTTTGTTCTGCTCAATATGACTCATCTTCACACTTGATAGAACATAACACAAGATGCTACACAGTAAGCTAGTGACAGAAATTTCTTATGAAATGGGGGGTGGGAGAGGGCTACAGAAATGATTCACACACTTGTAGTAATTTTGATTAAACTTTTTATGCCATTAGGGAGCTGACTTAATCTAAAGACTGAAAGGGAACAATTAGAAGCCTGACAGTGAAGATTGCCCAGACTGACAGTGGAAAAAGCCAAGATTGAAATTGAAGTATACCAATGGGATCATGTCTGGCATTATCTTTCAAATCTGCTGACCTTGAAAACCATACAAAGACATGTTCACATGGTAAGTGCCAACTATTTGATAGAATAAGGCTGTTGAGGCATCCTATTGGAGACACTTAGATGATTTTCAAATTTTTAGATGGGATTTCACAGTCCTCTATTTTTGAAATGATGAATAAGACACCTATTGAAGATCAACTGTTTACCCCTGAATTGACTTTCAAAGACCATGCATTATCCAGGTTGGTGTACCAATGCATGCTAGTTAAGAATCACAGGAATAATGTTGATTATTGGTAGCTTACATACATTAGTCATACATATTTCATCATTAGATATTTAGGGATCATAATCAGAAAAAGGAATACATATTATAGTTGATATAGAGGTATTTGAATGGACATGAAATATGACATTTATGTTCAACATATATATTATTGAAATGTGATATACATTATTATGTATAATTAGAAAATCAGATATTTTAATTTATTTTTATTACACAATATAATGGGGGTTTTTTTTGTTTTTTTTTTAATTTAATTGGTGTACCAATGCATGCTAGTTAAGAATCACAGGAAGAATGTTGAATATTAGTAGCTTACATACATTAGTCATATTTAGTTCTTAATTAGATATTTATGGATCACAATCAGACACCTAGATGATTTTCTAATTTTTAGATGGGATTTCACAGTCCTCTATTTTTGAAATGATGAATAAGACACCTATTGAAGATCAACTGTTTACCCCTGAATTGACTTTCAAAGACCATGCATTATCCAGGTTGGTGTACCAATGCATGCTAGTTAAGAATCACAGGAAGAATGTTGAATATTAGTAGCCTACATACATTAGTCATATTTAGTTCTTAATTAGATATTTATGGATCACAATCAGACACCTAGATGATTTTCTAATTTTTAGATGGGATTTCACAGTCCTCTATTTTTGAAATGATGAATAAGACACCTATTGAAGATCAACTGTTTACCCCTGAATTGACTTTCAAAGACCATGCATTATCCAGGTTGGTGTACCAATGCATGCTAGTTAAGAATCACAGGAAGAATGTTGAATATTAGTAGCTTACATACATTAGTCATATTTAGTTCTTAATTAGATATTTAGGGATCACAATCAGACACTTAGATTATTTTCTAATTTTTAGATGGGATTTCACAGTCCTCTATTTTTGAAATGATGAATAAGACACCTATTGAAGATCAACTGTTTACCCCTGAATTGACTTTCAAAGACCATGCATTATCCAGGTTGGTGTACCAATGCATGCTAGTTAAGAATCACAGGAAGAATGTTGAATATTAGTAGCCTACATACATTAGTCATATTTAGTTCTTAATTAGATATTTATGGATCACAATCAGACACCTAGATGATTTTCTAATTTTTAGATGGGATTTCACAGTCCTCTATTTTTGAAATGATGAATAAGACACCTATTGAAGATCAACTGTTTACCCCTGAATTGACTTTCAAAGACCATGCATTATCCAGGTTGGTGTACCAATGCATGCTAGTTAAGAATCACAGGAAGAATGTTGAATATTAGTAGCTTACATACATTAGTCATATTTAGTTCTTAATTAGATATTTAGGGATCACAATCAGACACTTAAGATGATTTTCTAATTTTTAGATGGGATTTCACAGTCCTCTATTTTTGAAATGATGAATAAGACACCTATTGAAGATCAACTGTTTACCCCTGAATTGACTTTCAAAGACCATGCATTATCCAGGTTGGTGTACCAATGCATGCTAGTTAAGAATCACAGGAAGAATGTTGAATATTAGTAGCCTACATACATTAGTCATATTTAGTTCTTAATTAGATATTTAGGGATCACAATCAGACACCTAGATGATTTTCTAATTTTTAGATGGGATTTCACAGTCCTCTATTTTTGAAATGATGAATAAGACACCTATTGAAGATCAACTGTTTACCCCTGAATTGACTTTCAAAGACCATGCATTATCCAGGTTGGTGTACCAATGCATGCTAGTAAAGAATCACAGGAAGAATGTTGAATATTAGTAGCTTACATACATTAGTGATATTTAGTTCTTAATTAGATATTTAGGGATCACAATCAGACACTTAGATGATTTTCTAATTTTTAGATGGGATTTCACAGTCCTCTATTTTTGAAATGATGAATAAGACACCTATTGAAGATCAACTGTTTACCCCTGAATTGACTTTCAAAGACCATGCATTATCCAGGTTGGTGTACCAATGCATGCTAGTTAAGAATCACAGGAATAATGTTGATTATTGGTAGCTTACATACATTAGTCATACATATTTCATCATTAGATATTTAGGGATCATAATCAGAAAAAGGAATACATATTATAGTTGATATAGAGGTATTTGAATGGACATGAAATATGACATTTATGTTCAACATATATATTATTGAAATGTGATATACATTATTATGTATAATTAGAAAATCAGATATTTTAATTTATTTTTATTACACAATATAATGGGGTTTTTTTTTGTTTTTTTTTAATTTAATTAATAAATATCTTTAAAAAATGTTGAACAAAGTTAGAGCATAGACACAAGATGATTGTAAATGAATTTTATGAATATTTGACTACGTGTGTATTAACTTTGTTAAAATTTTGTTTTTTAATTTCAGATTGGCATCTGATGACTTCCAGGAATATTTTTTTGTTTTTGGTTCAGAAACTATTAATTTTTAAAATGGTAATAATAAACATTTTAGTATTAAATACACTCTTTGGAACAGATTATAATAAATATCCATATAATCTGTCAATAAAAAACAATTTGACTCCCATGACTGGTAGTTGTCTATTTGAAAAGCACATGCATAAGATCAAATAATGCATTAATTGTAGAAAATCCACTGATTCCGAGAATATTACATTAAACTATCTTTTTTAACATTCATTAGGGAGTGAGATCCATCGATGCTTTTCTTTTGAAATTCTTAGATGTTAAAATAATTTCGAATATGTAGTAAATTTCTCATAAATTATTTGTTTTCACTTTTAAGAAGGGGAAGTGGTTCAATTACATTAAAGTGACAGTGTTGTTGAATGTAAAATTAATTTTATAAGATCTTGTATCTTCCTTAGGTATCTCAAAACATTATTTGCTAAATTATTTTAATTTTTACATTTATAAATGGTAGGTCATTTAACTTGATATTTTTCACAAGCTAGTTATTGGATGCCAGGTTAATCGATTTTATTTTCTAGTGGAGTCATTTAACTATAGTTATTAATATTATGTAGTTTTTAAAATCTTACCTCTTGGGTTAGACATCACATATCTATATATAATTTTCATTCCCCTTTAGTTTATTTTGACAATGTTAAATCAACATTACAAATGTTTTTGTCCTTAAAGGGACATTCACAAAGTATATTGTGTATTGATTTTTAAATAATTCATAAAAGAATTTAAACATATTTAGAAAGTACTATAGAATTACATTCAGTCTTTAAATATACTTTGAAAAAAAACATCAATGCACATATCTTAGTCAATTACATAAGGTATCAACCTTATGTGCAACCAACAATCAGCATCAAAATAGCCTATGTAGATATGTATTTAATCCAAAAATATATATAATTACAATCTAATGATTGAATACCAAAACATATTAAGTTGTTCAAATATTATAATCTTATCCAAAATGCATACATAACATATAGCTTAATGTCCCTCTAAGCTGAAGACTCAGAAATACCTCCTTTACAATATATATTTCAGTCAGTGTGTAAAACAATCCAGAAGTTAATCTAAATTTGATTTACTCATATGTTATACTAATTTATCAAAAGGAAGGTGCCTAGGTTTCTGATATTTCAAGCATTATTGTGAAATGTTTATTTAAAGGGACATGAACTAAAAATATACTTAAAGGGAGACAGTTAAAAAATTAATGATTTATACATTCTGAATGAGTATTCTATTTTAAGCAACTTTAAAAATTGTCTCATATTATGAATGCTCCTTGTGAAGTTGCTATAATTACTTTAAAAATAAGGCATTAAATAGATAATTTATTTGCTTCAGTACTCTGGACTGAACTTGGTTTTTTGTGGTGGATTAATTTATCCAACAATCATCAAGGACAACCCAGGTTTTTTGCAACAATTGTCCGTAATCTCAAATATCATTATTGATTTGCAAAGAATGATAACAAGATAATTGTTAACATTTGAGAATCGGATTAAATTATAAAGTTGATTAACATTTAATGCTCAATCTGAATCACCAATGCTAAATTTGTTTGGACAGTGTCCCTTTAAGAGATTTAAATAGTGTATTTACTTCTCTTCCTATCTTGACATACTTTGCTTGAAAAGCATATCGAGATAGGCTCAGTAGATGAAGATTGGTGGATGCACAGAGATGCCTTATGTGATTGTCTCAACCATGTGCATTTAAATTTCTTCTGTTGAGGATATCTAAATACTAAGATAAATTGATTTACATTTTAAAGTCTATACAATCTTCTATCTCTACAGATCATTTGATACAATTGTTTGTTTGTAATGTCTATTTAAAAATAAAGACGCCATTGCACAATAACATATATGAGCACTTCAGACAAATACAAGCTCAAGGTTTATTTACTAATAACAAACAAACCTGTAGTTTAACATTTATAAACAGATTATCCAAGTTATTGACCTTATAACCTGAATTTGAACATTCAGAAATATTGCGTGGGAAATGCATCTTGAAACACCAGATTAGCATCTTTAAACATTAGAGTCTAATGTCACGCAATAGCACACAATCAATGTGCATTATGAAATACATTTAATAGAGCAATATCAATACTTCACAATAAGTCAATAAATGGATTTTATGAACAATAAAGACATACAATATTAAATGTGTATTTGTATTAAAGAAACAGACCGTTATTAAACCGAGAAATGTCTACAACATTTAATAATGTGACAGTATTAGATTTTAAAGAGAATTTAATCATTAATATTTAACGGATCACGGATATTAAATCTGCGTCACACATATCCGCATGACAGGCCCATGAGTTACTAATAAGTCTACATCAAAAATGAAGTAACAGCACCACCATGAGGTATGTGTAAGGAAGTTAATAAGATATGAAACATTAAGGAACGGCCAATCAGAGTTCATCACACAAACACAACTTGAGTCAGGATGGTCTCACAGACATTCTAACAATATTTCAAACTTTTATCCAATCAGATGTACAGATAACTTGTCCCATGGTGCATCTCATGTTTACTTCACCATATAAAAGTCCATTACACGTTACCATCTTTGTCAGTTCTCTAATGCCTGCAGGCAGTATATCTGATTTTTTTTAAAAAAAAAATCTACAACCCAGCAGGCATGTCAGCTCCCAGGTTCACCAAGGAGGAGAGCGCTGCACTGGTCCACGCCGTCAAGGACTTTTATCCCCAGCTGTTTGGGAACAAGAGGAGGTTGACAGATGCACATGTTTAGAAGGCCCTCTGGGAGTCTATCACCAATGCGGTTAGATTGGTGTGTGACATCCAGAGGACCCAGGATCAGATCATGAGGAGATTCGGATATGAGGTTGCGGTTAACAAAAAAAGTCAACCTCATAAGGGACTGGGTACAAGCCCGTAAAAGAGGTGGCAAAAGAGAGGCCCCGCGGAAACTGTACCTACTCCCTTATGAGGTGACTTTATGCGAGCTCCTCAATCTCCGGGTCCCCAAAAGATTTAGATCCTCGCCATCCTCGGCCTCCTCTTCTTCCCTCCCAGCTGCGGGATCTGAAAGTCCTGATGCGGGGGCCAGGGCAGCTGCTTCTCCGTCCGGTGGCCTGGGAGGAGATGGAGAATCTGAACCAGGTAATTATCCAACTTCATATAATATCTTAATATTTAATTTTTTATCAAAAAATGTGTATATAGTCAGATACTAAACCTATACAGATCTCACAACATACACTACATATGATGTTTAGATATCTGATTTTAGATTAGTGACACATGAAATAGGAATGATGTGTCTTGCGCTCTACAGAATATGCGTCACAGAGCGAAAATGGAATTTCGCATACACGTTAACATTGGTTTGCTGTAAGTGGCATTGCTTTATACATGTTGGTCAAATGACGGATGCGTAATTCCGCATGGAATCATTGCGCAATGATCGCGAAAATGGAATTTCACATACACGTTAACATGGGTTTGCTGTAAGTGGCATTGCTTTACACATGTTGGTCAAATGACGGATGCGTAATTCCGCTTTAAATCATTGCGCAATGATCGCGAAAATGGAATTTCGCATACACGTTAACATGGATTTGCTGTAAGTGGCATTGCTTTATACATGTTGGTCAAATGATGGATGCATAATTCCGCTTGGAATCATAGCGCAATGATCGCGAAAATGGAATTTCGCATACACGTTAACATGGGTTTGCTGTAAGTGGCATTGCTATACACATGTTGGTCAAATGACGGATGCGTAATTCCGCTTTGAATCATTGCGCAATGATCGCGAAAATGGAATTTCGCATACACTTTAACATGGGTTTGCTGTAAGTGGCATTGCTTTATACATGTTGGTCAAATGACGGATGCGTAATTCCGCATGGAATCATTGCGCAATGATAGCGAAAATGGAATTTCGCATACACGTTAACATGGGTTAGCTGTAAGTGGCATTGCTTTATACATGTTGGTCAAATGACGGATGCGTAATTCCGCATGGAATCATTGCGCAATGATCGCGAAAATGGAATTTCGCATACACGTTAACATGGGTTTGCTGTAAGTGGCATTGCTTTATACATGTTGGTCAAATGACGGATGCGTAATTCCGCATGGAATCATTGCGCAATGATCGCGAAAATTGAATTTCGCATACACGTTAACATGGGTTTGCTGTAAGTGGCATTGCTTTATACATGATGGTCAAATGACAGATGCGTAATTCCGCATGGAATCATTGCGCAATGATCGCGAAAATGGAATTGCGCATACATGTTAACATGGGTTTGCTGTAAGTGGCATTGCTTTATACATGTTGGTCAAAATGAAATGTGAATTATTATATATGTGAAGAATACAGTATTCTTATTTTCAATATTATACATAATAAAAAAAGAAGAATCCAAATAAATTATAACATATGCCCATCAATTGATGAGAATGAAATAACACCAAAAAATAATTAAAGCTACAGTAAACAACACAACTGATTGAAAATAAGAGTACAGGATATATTTATCACGAATTGAATTGAGGAAACAATTAACTCATGGGACTACCAAAGGATTAATAGTTTTAAATTGATTTGCTAATAATGTAAAGATTTTAAACATGGCATGATTTGTGTTAATGATATGCAATCCTCATTTAATATATTACAGATATGGATGTTGATGCTGGATCCTTAAGGCAGGGCTTGTCACAGTATGGTATGTCTCATTTTAATTGACATTTGTCTTAGAAACATGGACAGAACATTACATACTAAATCCACATTGTTCAATATTTATATGTAATGTCCCTTTAATAGATGAAAATTAAAGAATTCTTCGGATATCCTTAAATAACATATTAGATTTGAATTGCATGCTCAATCCCATTCATTACATCAACATATGGAGTAGAGAATTCATTAACACCAACATTGTCAAATCAATATAATTTTATATTAAAGGGATACTGAGCTAAAATTATTAATGTTGTCATTCAGATAGAGTATGCAATATTAATAAACATTTAAATATAATACTATAATCATATGTGAAATATTCTATTGCTAAATGTATTTTAAAATCAAGAATGTATGTTTATCTGCATCTCAATTTTGGTTGACCAACCTGGGTTTTTATTGATGATTGGTGGATACCTTCAACAAACAATATTTATTGAATCCAATATTGCTTATCTGCCTTTAAGATTAAAATGTAGCAACATTCAAATTATAATAGGAGTCAATGTTAAATCATTTTGAACAGTTTGAACAGTGAAATCAATGATTTAAATAAATCATGTCAGTGTCCCTTTAATAAACAATAGATTCATTCATCTTTACATTCTTTGGATTAAACAATATTGATATATAATTCACATATTCACTGTTGGAGTTACTTTATAGATATCAGCATACTCTAACAGCACCATGATTACATATTTGTACTAATCAATTTGGTTTTGTATTGTGATAAATATGTGTTGTGTCCTAAACAAGATTACTGTACATTGCACAAATGACTCGATGTGCCACATGTCTTTGTTTATATTTGTCAACAGCTGTTCTTCAAAATGTGGTTTGTGTGTATTCTTTTAAGAACATTGATCAATGGGTATATTTAGATATGCAATAGCATCGTATGAGATGAGTTTGATGTCTAATATAGTCTGAAATTAAACATATGTTCAATACATCATTTTTAAAAGAATCCCCTTGATTCAATCAAGCATTTTTTGGTTTAATGACTGCTCTATTCTTCACATTTTCAAGTTGATTAATCTTAAAATTTGATACAGATGTGATTTAGTGATATCCCAAATGTGTTTACTAATATATATCTATATCATTCATAGAGAGAGTTGGTGTGGGGAGCCCACAGGAATCCAGCAGTGACACAGAGCCGCCTTTGCGGTCTCCTGGTAAATCCATTGACTCATTTATATGTCATTGAAGGTGTATTGGTAATCAATATTATGAGCATGATTCTGATGAAGCATAACATTTGAAACAAACATATAATTTTCTCTTCTGATTATATATTAATTTTCTTTGAATATTGAAAGATTAATAATTACAACTTTATTAGTCTACACATTTGTTATTCAGAAGATGTATAGCATATGTTTGTTTCCATGTTCATTTTTGACAACAGTCATCAAGTGATACACACATGAGAAATCTTAAATGTTCTATGTACTATGCTTTTATGATTTTTAAATTAATACAAACAATACATCGAAAATCTGAATCATTGAGAATAACAAATCTAATGTAATTTGTATGCTCCATCAAAATGATGTAAATCATAACTTTGCGTGTGTATATCTTTAATGCAACATTGATGTGTGTCTTTGAACAACAGTAACATATGTTATAATATCTGATCTTAACGTGTACACAACATGTTATGTTTTACAGAGATTGATTTAACATGTGTGACGGAGGAGGAAGAGGCTGCCTTGGAGTCTGATGGTATGTGAAATATATCTATCATGTTTCCAACATGTTGCTTTATTTGAAATCATTTTATTGAAGACATTCAAAGTCTACAGCTTTTGGACTTTAAAAAGGAATATTATTTGTCTGTTCAAATACACTACTGCCCCCTTTCTATATCAGGCAGCATGAAAATATTTTTTTTTTTAAAAATGTATAATTCATGCCATCATTATGTCACATGCATATTCCAGGCCAAAACACAATAATAATGTTATAATTGTACAGACAGTAATTGATATTCATCTGAGTGCCTATATGCATACCATATCCTCATTTCATAATGGTTTACAAATTCAAACACACTTCGAAGTATATTGAAAACATAATCAATTTGAAATGCGTTGATTTGATTTCATGATGTATGAGATGTTAATATATATTTTTTTTTTCAGATGGATCCGCCACTTCTGGTCATCTGGTTTCTGCCCCTGCCCAGTCCCCTGACCAGTCACAGACCCCTGCCCATGCCCAGACCCCTGCCCATGCCCAGACCACTGCCCAAGCCCAGACCCCTGCCCATGCCCAGACCACTGCCCAGGCCCAGACCCCTGCCCAGGCCCAGACTCCTGCCCATGCCCAGACCCCTGCCGGCCCTTCCCATTTGTCATTTCCTGTCCCTCCCAAAAAACGCCCCTACACCCCCTTTGCCGCTCTCCCCGTATTATGGCCCGTACAGCTGCCCAGACCCCAACTCACCACTCCCCAGCTGTACGGCCTACCCCGGAGCAGCAGCTCATCCCTCCCCAAGCCAATCCCATCCATCCCCAACCCAATCCCATCCCTCCCCCCTGTCTCAACCTTCATTGTCCTGGGTGTCGGATTGTCCTTCCCAGGCACAGCTGTAAGTATCATTCAAAATCAACATTATAAGATACTTAAAGGTACACTGAAGTAAATATTTTCTATTGTGATTCAAATAGAGCATGCAATGTTAATCAAATTTATAATTTACTACTCTTATGAATTATTCTTCATTCTCTTGCTATCTTTATTGAAACAAAGAAATGCCTAGAATTATTTTTAAATAGAAAATAATTGTGGACATCATTTCTTTATTGTTGGATGAATGTATCCATCAACCAGCAGGGACAAACAAAGTTGATAAACAAATATGGCCTGCCCTAAAAACCGACATTCTTGCATTCAAAATCTAGCTAGAGAATTCTAACATTTAAAGAATATGTGTAATTTTTTCATATTTGTAATGTCATGCTCTATCTGAATCAGTCAATTAAATATTTAGGTTCAGTGTCCCTTTAATTTGATATCACTACATATACCAATCACCACTACTTGGATCCAACAATTTATGTACAAATGTTGATACATTATCTCTTGTCTAACCCAGTGGGAATGTAATTTCTTCAGGTTGCTATGTTTACACAGCTTGTCCTCAACGCCAAAATGTTTAAGGATAGGTGTGCCTACCACAGTATAATTAAAATATTTAAATTGCTAATGTAAGTACAATGTAAATCCTTTAACAAGATTTTATACACTCAAGCTATATAAGTGGATCATCTAAAACCAATTAAAGGGGCCAACATGTTTGAGTAAACTGTCCCTTTAATGATTTCGGTCTGTCTGAATAACATATTTCATGTGTAAAGAATCAATTTAAACTAATTGATGTAAAGAATGATTTGTCTTTATGATGACAATGTATCTTTGCTTATTTTTTCGTCTGTTGTGTAATTATCCTTAATATTTAATTTATTCTTTATTTTAGGCTGTGACTCAGCATGGCTCATGCTAGAAGGTATAGCATGAGTAGAGCAGGCCGTGTTGAGGAACGCAGCTGTCCTGAGAGGGATGAACGACACCATGCAGGCCCAGCTCCGGGTTCAGGACTTGACTCTGCGTGAAATCATGCGATTAACTTCAAGGCCTGAATCTGGAGCTGGACATGCACAGGACGATGAAGAGGATGACCAGTAAGTGGAGGATCTGATGATGCTCCAAGGTCGCAGATAAGAATCCTCTGTCCACATGTTGATGTTTTTTTTTATTGTTGCCATTTGGCCTTTTTCAAAGTTTATTGTTGTGCCTGTTGCACTCTTTTACCTTGTCATATGTCTCCAATGGGGCTATGGTGGCCCTTGGCAACTCTCTTCATGGACTGTGATGCACTCTGTTACCTTGTCATATGTCTCCAATGGGGCTATGGTGGCCCTTGGCAACTCTCTTCATGGACTGTGATGCACTCTGTTACCTTGTCATATGTCTCCAATGGGGCTATGGTGGCCCTTGGCAACTCTCTTCATGGACTGTGATGCACTCTGTTACCTTGTCATATGTCTCCAATGGGGCTATGGTGGCCCTTGGCAACTCTCTTCATGGACTGTGATGCACTCTTTTACCTTGTCATATGTCTCCAATGGGGCTATGCTGGCCCTTGGTAACTCTCTTCATGGACTGTGATGCACTCTGTTACCTTGTCATATGTCTCCAATGGGGCTATGGTGGCCCTTGGCAACTCTCTTCATGGACTGTGATGCACTCTGTTACCTTCTCATATGTCTCCAATGGGGCTATGGTGACCCTTGGCAACTCTCTTCATGGACTGTGATGCACTCTGTTACCTTGTCATATGTCTCCAATGGGGCTATGGTGGCCCTTGGCAACTCTCTTCATGGACTGTGATGCACTCTGTTACCTTGTCATATGTCTCCAATGGGGCTATGGTGGCCCTTGGCAACTCTCTTCATGGACTGTGATGCACTCTGTTACCTTGTCATATGTCTCCAATGGGGCTATGGTGGCCCTTGGCAACTCGCTTCATGGACTGTGATGCACTCTGTTACCTTGTCATATGTCTCCAATGGGGCTATGGTGGCCCTTGGCAACTCTCTTCATGGACTGTGATGCACTCTGTTACCTTGTCATATGTCTCCAATGGGGCTATGGTGGCCCTTGGCAACTCGCTTCATGGACTGTGATGCACTCTGTTACCTTGTCATATGTCTCCAATGGGGCTATGGTGGCCCTTGGCAACTCTCTTCATGGACTGTGATGCACTCTGTTACCTTGTCATATGTCTCCAATGGGGCTATGGTGGCCCTTGGCAACTCTCTTCATGGACTGTGATGCACTATTTTACCTTGTCATATGTCTCCAATGGGGCTATGCTGGCCCTTGGTAACTCTCTTCATAGACTGTGATGCACTCTGTTACCTTGTCATATGTCTCCAATGGGGCTATGGTGGCCCTTGGCAACTCTCTTCATGGACTGTGATGCACTCTGTTACCTTCTCATATGTCTCCAATGTGGCTATGGTGGCCCTTGGCAACTCTCTTCATGGACTGTGATGCACTCTGTTACCTTGTCATATGTCTCCAATGGGGCTATGGTGGCCCTTAGCAACTCTCTTCATGGACTGTGATGCACTCTGTTACCTTGTCATATGTCTTCAATGGGGCTATGGTGGCCCTTGGCAACTCTCTTCATGGACTGTGATGCACTCTGTTACCTTGTCATATGTCTCCAATGGGGCTATGGTGGCCCTTGGCAACTCTCTTCAAGGACTGTGATGCACTCTTTTACCTTGTCATATGTCTCCAATGGGGCTATGCTGGCCCTTGGTAACTCTCTTTATGGACTGTGATGCACTCTGTTACCTTGTCATATGTCTCCAATGGGGCTATGGTGGCCCTTGGCAACTCTCTTCATGGACTGTGATGCACTCTGTTACCTTGTCATATGTCTCCAATGGGGCTATGGTGGCCCTTGGCAACTCTCTTCATGGACTGTGATGCACTCTGTTACCTTGTCATATGTCTCCAATGGGGCTATGGTGGCCCTTGGCAACTCTCTTCATGGACTGTGATGCACTCTGTTACCTTGTCATATGTCTCCAATGGGGCTATGGTGGCCCTTGGCAACTCTCTTCATGGACTGTGATGCACTCTTTTACCTTGTCATATGGCTCAAATATTCCTTATTTTTACAAGATTATTTCTAAACGTTGTTGATGTTTTCTTACATACTAATAAAAGACATGTCATTGCACGATTCTTTGTCCTCATTCTTCATTTTATTTTTTGAAAGCTCTAGTTTATCTTGTTGATCCTTAAAGGGACCTACCAAAAATATTTTTTTTACAAAAATCATATATGTAAGACAATTGTAAATGACTTTAAGATTAACATCTCCAATGTAATCTTATTATTTGTCTTTATATATTTTTCTCTTAGCTTTATCATTGCATGATTATGATTAGCATAGTAATTGTTTTATATATGTATATATAGATTGTTATATGTCTCCAATGGGGCTATGGTGGCCCTTGGCAACTCTCTTCAAGGACTGTGATGCACTCTTTTACCTTGTCATATGTCTCCAATGGGGCTATGCTGGCCCTTGGTAACTCTCTTCATGGACTGTGATGCACTCTGTTACCTTGTCATATGTCTCCAATGGGGCTATGGTGGCCCTTGGCAACTCTCTTCAAGGACTGTGATGCACTCTTTTACCTTGTCATATGTCTCCAATGGGGCTATGCTGGCCCTTGGTAACTCTCTTCATGGACTGTGATGCACTCTGTTACCTTGTCATATGTCTAAAATGGGGCTATGGTGGCCCTTGGCAACTCTCTTCATGGACTGTGATGCACTCTGTTACCTTGTCATATGTCTCCAATGGGGCTATGGTGGCCCTTGGCAACTCTCTTCATGGACTGTGATGCACTCTTTTACCTTGTCATATGTCTCCAATGGGGCTATGGTGGCCCTTGGCAACTCTCTTCATGGACTGTGATGCACTCTGTTACCTTGTCATATGTCTCCAATGGGGCTATGGTGGCCCTTGGCAACTCTCTTCATGGACTGTGATGCACTCTTTTACCTTGTCATATGGCTCAAATATTCCTTATTTTTACAAGATTATTTCTAAACGTTGTTGATGTTTTCTTACATACTAATAAAAGACATGTCATTGCACGATTCTTTGTCCTCATTCTTCATTTTATTTTTTGAAAGCTCTAGTTTATCTTGTTGATCCTTAAAGGGACCTACCAAAAATAATTTTTTTACAAAAATCATATATGTAAGACAATTGTAAATGACTTTAAGATTAACATCTCCAATGTAATCTTATTATTTGTCTTTATATATTTTTCTCTTAGCTTTATCATTGCATGATTATGATTAGCATAGTAATTGTTTTATATATGTATATATAGATTGTTATTTGTTTATATATGTATATTTCAATTTTCACATCCATGTGTGTATTTAGAAACTCTGCATGAATTGATGCACCTTTAACAAATGATCTGAGGATTGATACAATGATATAATCCCTGTAAAGTGTTCATTTTATTGAAATATTATTGTCTATGTGTATTTTTAAAAACAAAATAATGTCCCTTTAAGTGATGGTGAGCACAGTTGTTAATGAATGTATTTCCATTTCTAAAGCGTTTTTGTCCTTTTTACATGAACAAGGACATATAATCTTATTAATAAACAATCTTATTGTAATGTTGACAGCACATGTATTTCATTTTCAATTCTATCTTATTGTAAAAGTGTAACCAAATAAATTTCTGTGTGTAATGCAAATATTTTAGATGATGAATATTTTTTAACAAATATGTTAACAAAATACTTCTCCTCCCATATATGGCTATAGGTAGGCTGACCATATTTAAACTTGAATAAATGACACGTTTAATCAATCCATGTATAATTATTGTTATTCCAAAACAATCAAAACATATCTTAAAACCTCAATGGCATATGTATTTCTCATGTGTATCTTTTAAATGTTAAAGATATACACCATAGCTATAGTTCAAGGGACAGTAGAGTCCGAAAAGATGATTCATGATTTCGTGACATTCCTAGATAGCAATCTAGACACATACTAGTTCCTAAAATATAAATACGTTTCTTAGTGATATGCCAAGCTGTCAACTGAGTCCTTGTATTGGCTGCGGTTTTTCAGCGATCTCGGATGCGCCATGTTGCTTAAGACGTCACCTGCCAGGCTGTCCAATGATTCCTTGTATTGACTGACGTTCTTACGTGATCAAGAATGTGCCTTTTATTGGATGGCGTTTTGACGCGATCAAGGATGCGCCTTTCTTTTGGGGCGTTCTTACGTGATCAAGAATGTGCCTTTTATTGGATGGCGTTCTTACGTGATCAAGGAAGCGCCATGTTAAGACATCACATGCAAAGGTAATAAAACGTCTGATTGGATTACGTAGTCCCGCAATATTTGTTTGTGCACGTTAAACACGTTTGTGACTGCAGCCAATTTTAAAAACCTTGCGAATATGTATTATTTGCATCATGTTACATTGTTGACCCGTAGCTGATAAAGACCACCACATTCTCTTTTGGTGGATGTCTGGTTGAATAAACGAACGAAAGCAAAATGTTTTCATGCATATGATATTTCGAGGCAAGTGCAAATCTCTATAGTCCATGTTGTTTAATATGTTTGTCAACAATATGCTCCTTTTTCAGAAAAATGACTGTTGTGTTTAATGTTAAAGATATCTAATTAATAAATATGCGCTATTGTGTTAGAATAAAGTAATCAATATGCATTTAGCTTTATCATATGCTAAATATATGATGCCGACTTCTTCTAAATGTAATTTCGTTGTATATTTTATTAAAGGTTCATTAGACACTCACATTATAAATGAAATCTTTTAATTTGGTCTCTAGTTAGATAGTCCATTGTTTAACAAATACACGTTTCATTTTGCTTCTGTTCAAATAAAATGTAATTAATTATCAGACTCCTCGCCAAGCCTCTAAGTTTCATGTGAGTACCATCTCCAGCTTTCTCCTGTTTTGTGTATGATGGTGTATTGTCTTGTTTTACGGTTGTAATGGGGGTTCAACTATATTTTCAATAGAGCTAACCCGATTTTCTTTGAAAGTGTTTGAAGCTTTGTAATATTGATATCAGTATATGTTAATCTTGTTGTTTGTAGTAGTGTCTATTACATACAGTTCTGTTAAAAATATAGTATACTGTCCCTTTAATGCAAATAACATAGTAACATAGTAACATAGTAGATAAGGTTGAAAAAAAGACTGAAGTCCATCGAGTTCAACCTATACAAATCTAAAATACTTACAAAAAGCTCCAGTTAAGCTTAAATAACCCCATTAAAATGTGACCCATTTAATACTAGCAATCATATCCATGAATTTTGTTTGTATACAGAAACTTATCCAGACTATTTTTAAATGTATCAATGGTATTGGCATTCACTACCTCCTTTGGTAATGAGTTCCACAATTTTATTGCTCTCACAGTGAAAAAACGTTTCCGTTGCAGGAGATTAAATCTCCTTTCCTCCAACCTTAAATTATGACCTCTTGTCAGAAACAATTTTCTTGGAATAAACAGAGCTTCTGCCATCTCTGTATATGGGCCTTGAATATATTTATATAAAGTAATCATGTCACCTCTCAAGCGCCTTTTTTCTAAAGAAAACAGACCCAGTTTGGCTAGCCTCTCCTCATAGGTTAATTTCTCCAATCCCCTTATTAGCTTTGTGGCCCTTCTCTGAACTTTTTCTAGTTCTGCAATATCTTTTTTAGCAATTGATTTTTGTATCATGTATGAGTTCCACATTGTTTAATCTTCAAATATATTATTGTTAGCATATTTTCACCCCCCACTCCTAAAAGGACTTTAAACCATATTCATTGTTAAAACAAATGTCTTTCTAAAAAAAAATTAACACAATAATGTCTCTTTAAGAAAATAGACTTTATTTAACACGTCAATATAAATCTGATTTCAATATTTATTGTTTGAACAAGTACATGTAGATATACCAACAAGCTTCAAATATATGTCAGCATATGTAATTTTGTTAAAGGGACAGTTTAGAAAACAAATAATGTTTTGCATTATTCTAAAAGTCAATTTTGTAATATCAATGATATCAAATGTTTCTCACCAATTAATCATTTGTCTGTGTTTATTTAAATTTGCTAGCTAAACCTATGAGGTTCGTGTGCTCATTTCTTCGAGCTTGAAGAGTGCATGTAATCATTATGCAATTTGACCACTAGAGGGCATTTGGATAGCATTTGTATATGTAAAACCTTGTGCTCATACAGCATATTATTTACCATGTATTGATCATTGATATCTAAAATGTTGTTATGTCAGAACAACAAATAAGTGGTCATTTTTCATAGTCATAGATACAAGGTTAAGCACATAAGTCACACGTATTTCTCCATGTTTTGTTGTTTCCAACTTGATAATGCGTAATACAGTGTTTTCTTTGTAATCAATAATTTTCTAACTGTCCCTTTAAGCTGTGTTATTGGCATTCAAACAGTAATATGCCATCATGGATAATTGTAATGGTAATTTTGTTTGCAATTCGGGAAACAGTTTGGACATCACATCACAGAAACCAATCAATATCATGAACAAGGATAGGTATGTGATGATGTTGTTTTCACACACTTATAACCCACACTCTGCAAACAATCTGCCTCAATGGACCTGGTCCCATAGAAGTAGATTATATACAGAGTGTGGTCCACAAGTGTATGAAAACCACATCATCACATACCTATCCATTACACATTAAATAAAAAAAACATTAAAGATGAAAATAAATACTTACTTCCTCTTCCTTCCCCTCTTCCCACGGGGCTGAGGCTCTGGGAGGGGCAACTGCTAACTCCGAAGAGTTCTCCTTGAAGATGTTGTGGGAAGAGTGGAAGGAAGAGTACTGGGACGACCGAGGTGAGGAGGAGAAGATGGCTGAGGAGGAGAAGATGGCTGAGGAGGAGAAGATGGCTGAGGAGGAGAAGATGGCTGAGGAGGAGAAGATGGCTGAGGAGGAGAAGATGGCTGAAGAGGAGGAGATGGCTGAAGAGGAGGAGATGGCTGAAGAGGAGGAGATGGCTGAAGAGGAGTAGATGGGCCGGCAGGAGGAGATGGGCCAGCAGCAGGAGGCCCAGCAGCAAGAGGCCCAGCAGCAGGAGGCCCAGCAGCAGGAGGCCCAGCAGCAGGAGGCGGACCAGGAGGCAGACCAGCATGCGCCTCCCGGAAAAAATTAAACATCTCTTGGTGCAGATTAATGATTCTGTTTTGGCCTTGTTCGATTCTATTAAGTATGTTTATTATTTGGTTTTGGCCTTCAATTATTTGATTTTGTCCATCAATAATTCAAGTTCGGCCTTCGATATTTTGTATCCGGGAGTTACGCATCTGGTCTATGTAGTCCAGTAGAACCCGCACCTCCGCTATTTCCTCTTGTTGTGCTTGGCGGGGTACCCGTGCACTGCGGGGTGCCCGTGCACGGCGGTGTGCGGGTCCTTGAGGGTCCTCTGGTTCCGCGGGCTCCTCCTCTGCTTCCGGGGCCTCTTCATCAGCTTACGTGCGCTCTTCGTCACGGGGGGCCTCTTCCCTCCGAAGTGGAAATTCCTCCCCACCACTCTCATCCCGGGGAGATGGATGAGGCTGTGTTTCTTGTGCTGCCTCCTCCCCAGACTCTGTATATTAGAAAAAAAAAAAAAATGTATATATTAGCATATTTGCAAATCAAGCTTTAAATGACTTAGCTTACGATACAATTACAAATGCAGAATCATTAATCCACTTTGAAATCTAACAATCAATACGATTTCCGCATTTTCTAAACCGTGTTTATGATATCTCTGGTCAATCTGAATGTTTTCGCGTTTGTTTTCAGTCTGTTTAAATGCACACCTAACCTATAGCCTAGATACTGATGTAACCGCAAAGTAATTGTGAATGCGTGTAAACAGCATAATAGCATTAATCTGATCCTTAAAGGGACATGAAACCCAATGTTTTATCTTTCATGATTTAGAAGCATACATTTATAATCAACTTTCTAATGTACTTTTCTTATCTAATTAGCTTCATTCTCTGGATATTCTTTGCTGAAAAGCATATCTAAATATGCTTATAAGATGCTGATTGTTAGCTGAATATAGCTGCCTCCTGTGATTGTTTCACCGTGTGCATGGCTATTTCTTCATTAAAATATATCTCAAGAATGATTCAAATTAGGTAATATAAGTACATTTGAATGTTTTGTCAAATTGTATTCGCTACCTCAATCATGAAAGTAAAGGTTTGCGTATAGTGTCCCTTGAAATACATTCGTATGTGAATTTATTGTTCAATGAGCTTTTCGTCAGATGAGAGTGGCAGGTTCCCGGTATCAATTCCTCCGATACCGACTATATCCACCTCAGAGATGCTGGGCCGCAACATTTCCTCCCATCGGCAGTACTCTATTTCCAGGGCAGGTCCGCCACCGGTTCCTGCGGCATGTCGGGCCTCCAGGCTTAACTTTTTCTTGAGATCCATCTTACAGTCCCGGTAGCGATGTTTTATCGAATCCAGATCTCTGTTCCGGCCACCCACTGCATTGACTGCATTTCTTATCTCATTCCAGAGCCTCCTCTTGTCAGTCGGGGTAGTCTTCTGGTGCTGCAGCCTCCTATACCTGGCCATATAGGCCTCTACGAGGGCCTCCTTCTCCTCCATCGAAAACCTCGCCTCCCTAGTCGCCTTGGCCTTCCCCTGTGACGATGCCCTCTGTTTCCCGGACTGTGAAGCCCTACTCTGTCCGCCACTGGGCCCAGCCATTTGTTCATCTTGAACCAAGTGGCTGGGTCCACTCACCGCTTCCACCCCGCTTCCTGCCCCCCTTCCTGCCCCCCTTCCTGCCCTGTTCCTCTCCCCCTCCCTCTCCTCCCCCCTCTACCTCTCCCCTGCCTGGCCTCCATCTGTTCCCTAAACTAAACCCCAAATAATCAAACAAAAAGTGAGTGTGATGAAATGAAAGGGGGTCAAAATAAAGAACTAAAAAGACAAAAAAAGTGCTGAAAGTGTGAGAGGGATGTAAAAAAACAAAGAGGGTAAGGAGTATTTAAATAAACCAAAAGAAGAAGAAGACTAAAAGGAGGATATGTAAACTAAATGTAACTAGGGGATGGGTATGGGATGGGTATGGGGTATGGGATAAGAGTAAATGGGATGAAAGGGAATGGGACTACAGGGAATGGGGTATGGAGTGTAGTATGAGGGGGTAGGGGGTATGGAGTGTATGTAGAGTTATTGATAAGTGTATGTATGTATTGAATGTGTTTGCTTGTAAATGTGTTACGTGTACAGAAAAATCACTCGCTCGCTAACTCACACTACTACTAATTCTCACTAACACACTACTACTAATTCTCACTAACAAACACTCCCACTAACTCTCACTAACTACCACTAACTCACGCTCCCACTAACAACTCTCACTAACAACTCCCACTCCCACTAACTCACTCACGCTCCCACTAACAGACTCTCTCCCACTCCCACTAACTCCCACTAACTCACTCACGATAACACTAACAACTGACTCTCTCACGCTAACACTAACTCACTCACAATAATGCACCAACTCTCTAATCTTAAACCTCCAATCTCCAAAGACCCACCAGCAACACAGTCAAAGAAGCCCTGCTTGTGTGGTGCTTATATACCCTGTGTAAATGTTTAATGATGTACCAATTTCCGTTGTAAATTGTGTTCAGGTGTGCTTTATTAGCAATTAATATTAGTGCAATGTGTATTAGTTGTGTGAATTTGCGCATGCTCATTTTGAGTTAGTATTTGTGGAATGTGTAGAATGCGATGATGTCATAGTGGTCGTTTTCTCTAACATTGTCCAATAGTATTCTTTTTAAATGTGAATTTGCGATGGTGTGTTATTAGTGAAGTGTTGTATATGTATGTTTGTCCTAATATATAGTGATATTGAATGCGATTATTTTTCTAGTGTATGTATATATTTTTTATTCCTTGTTGTTATTTTGCGAATTTCCGCATCTTAAAGTATATGCGTATTCCCCGTATTAAATTTTATTAAAAATACCCCCGTTTGTGAATGTGTAATGCTTGTGTGCTTTGTTGATTGATTGTTGTTGTGACATTTGCGGCGTGTTATTGTTGTGCATGATGTGGTATGCGTCATATGACCGAGCTGTGCGTATTCTCGCGAGATTGAGTGTTAGGTAAAAAAAGCTATTTTTTTTCTTTTCCATTGATCTCTATGGGAGACTGTCTAACGTGGGTAGGATTCCGCGTGTGACATACACGCGTTAGGAGCATCGTTAGATGGTCTTTTTTGTACTCTAAATACCGGAGTCAAACAATGCCGTGCGTTAGACATAAAACACGCGTGGCGTTAGCAACCCATCTACCGCCGAACTCCAAATCTAGCCGTTAGTTTTTATGATATTGAAAAGCAGTCTGCTAAAAGTGAAATGTATCTTATTTCACCCTTAATAAAATGAGAAATGATGTCTGAATTAATATGAAAACTTTTACTCCAAAACATCTGTAAGTTACTTGCACTAAATTTACAAGCGCCATTATGCTGCAATATAATTTTTGCTTCCTGCTGTAAAATGCAATTACAATGTTCTTTATCACCTGTTTGTTTAGGTATATTCATAAATCTGCAAGCAGATCAGTTTAAAGACTTTTTATCCATGTGGCTGATGACAAACTACTGCAGCCATAAAATTGTTATAAATTTATTTACAGTTTTTAAGGAAATAAGATTCATATTTTTTTTTTTAACTTGGAATGGGCGTTCTCACACAGGCAGTGGTAATAACCTGTGTTAATCAATTGAGAGAATCTAACTGAGGCGTTTATTGTAGCTAACAGAAACACATATTTTAGGAAGTAAATCATGGCTTACTTAGGTTAATCGTGCTGACATTTATTTATTTTTAAGTTTCCAAAGTCAGGGAAGTTAACTAGAAATAAAAGTGCACAAATAAAATATGTTTGAGCATTTTATTATTGCACTATCGCTTGTATTTAACAGTGTGTTTTTCCCCTGCAAAGTGATTAAACACTAACGGCTAGATTTAGAGTTTTGTCGGTAATGACCCGCGTAGCTAACGCTGGCTTTTTTCTGGCCGCACCTTTTAAATAGCTCTGGTATTGAGAGTTCACAGAAAGGCTGCGTTAGGCTCCAAAAAGGGAGCGTACAGGCATATTTAACGCCACTGCAACTCTCGATACCAGAGTTGCTTACGGACGCGGCCAGCTTCAAAAACGTGCTTGTGCACGATTCCCCCATAGAAAACAATGGGGCTGTTTGATCTGAAAAAAAACCTAACACCTGCAAAAAAGCCGCGTTCAGCTCCTAACGCAGCCTCATTGTTTCCTATGGGGAAACACTTCCTACGTCTGCACCTAACACTCAAACATGTACCCCGAGTCTAAACACCCCTAACCTTACACTTATTAACCCCTATTCTGCCGCCCCCTCTATCGTTGATCCCTGCATATTATTATTAACCCCTAATCTGCCGCTCCGTAAACCGCCGATACTTACATTATCCCTATGTACCCCTAATCTGCTGCCCCTAACACCGCCGACCCCTATATTATATTTATTAACCCCTAATCTGCCCCCCCCAACGTCGCCTCCACCTGCCTACACTTATTAACCCCTAATCTGACGAGCGGACCGCACCGCTATTATAATAAAGTTATTAACCCCAAATCCGCCTCACTAACCCTATAATAAATAGTATTAACCCCTAATCTGCCCTCCCTAAAATCAGCGACACCTAACTTCAAACATTAACCCCTAATCTGCCGACTGGAGCTCACCGCTATTCTAATAAATGTATTAACCCCTAAAGCTAAGTCTAACCCTAACACTAACACCCCCTTAAGTTAAATATAATTTAAATCTAACGAAATTAATAAACTCTTATTAAATAAATTATTCCTATTTAAAGCTAAATACTTACCTGTAAAATAAATCCTAATATAACTACAATATATCCGCCTCACTAAACCTATAATAAATAGTATTAACCCCTAATCTGCCCTCCCTAACATCGCCGACACCTAACTTCAAACATTAACCCCTAATCTGCCGACTGGAGCTCACGGCTATTCTAATAAATGTATTAACCCCTAAAGCTAAGTCTAACCTTAACACTAACACCCCCCTAAATTAAATATAATTTAAATCTAATTAAATTAATTAACTCTTATTAAATAAATTATTCCTATTTAAAGCTAAATACTTACCTGTAAAATAAATCCTAATATAGCTACAATATAAATTATATTTATATTATAGCTATTTTAGGATTTATATTTATTTTACAGGTAACTTTGTATTTATTTTAACAAGGTACAATAGCTATTAAATAGTTAATAACTATTTAATAGCTAAAATAGTTAAAATAATTACAAAATTACCTGTAAAATAAATCCTAACCTAAGTTACAATTAAACCTAACACTACACTATCAATAAATTAATTAAATAAAATACCTACAATTAAACCTAACACTACACTATCAATAAATGAATTAAATACAATATCTACAAATAAATACAATTAAATAAACTAACTAAAGTACAAAAAATAAAAAAGAACTAAGGCCTAGATTTGGAGTTTTGTCGGTAACGATCCAATCAGCCAATCAGATTGAGCTTGCATTCTATTGGCTGATCGGAACAGCCAATAGAATGCGAGCTCAATCTGATTGGCTGATCGGATCAGCCAATCGGATTGAACTTGATTCTGATTGGCTGATTCCATCAGCCAATCAGAATATTCCTACCTTAATTCCGATTGGCTGATAGAATCCTATCAGCCAATCGGAATTCGAGGGACGCCATCTTGGATGACGTCATTTAAAGGAACCGTCATTTGTCGTTCAGTCGTCGGCCAGGATGGATGTTCCGCGGTGGAGGTCTTCAGGATGCTGCCGCTTCGCTCCGGATGGATGCCGCTTGGATGAAGACTTCAATCGGATGGAAGACCTCTTCTGGCCCGCTTGGATGAAGACTTCAGCTGGATCATGGACCTCTTCAGCCCCCCGCTTGGGCTTGGATCAGGACAGCGGAGGAGCTCTTCTGGACCGATCGGTGAACCTGGTATGGTGAAGACAAGGTAGGATGATCTTCAGGGGCTTAGTGTTAGGTTTATTTAAGGGGGGTTTGGGTTAAATTAGGGGTATGTGGGTGGTGGGTTGTAATGTTGGGGGGCTTGGGTATTGTATGTTTTTTTTTACAGGCAAAAGAGCTGTATTTCTTGGGGCATGCCCCGCAAAGGGCCCTGTTCAGGGCTGGTAAGGTAAAAGAGCTTTGAACTTTAGTAATTTAGAATAGGGTAGGGCATTTTTTTATTTTGGGGGGCTTTGTTATTTTATTAGGGGGCTTAGAGTAGGTGTAATTAGTTTAAAATTGTTGTAATATTTTTCTTATGTTTGTAAATATTTTTTTATTTTTTGTAACTTAGTTCTTTTTTATTTTTTGTACTTTAGCTAGTTTATTTAATTGTATTTATTTGTAGCAATTGTATTTAATTAATTTATTGATAGTGTAGTGTTCGGTTAATTGTAGGTAATTGTAGGTAGTTTATTTAATTAATTTATTGATAGTCTAGTGTTAGGTTTATTTGTAACTTAGGTTAGGATTTGTTTTACAGGTAAATTTGTAATTATTTTAACTATTTTAGCTATTAAATAGTTATTAACTATTTAATAACTATTGTACCTGGTTAAAATAAATACAAAGTTACCTGGAAAATAAATATAAATCCTAAAATAGCTATAATATAATTATAATTTATATTGTAGCTATATTAGGATTTATTTTACAGGTAAGTATTTAGCTTTAAATAGGAATAATTTATTTAATAAGAGTTAATTAATTTCGTTAGATTTAAATTATATTTAACTTAGGGGGGTGTTAGTATTAGGGTTAGACTTAGCTTTAGGGGTTAATACATTTATTAGAATAGCGGCGAGATTCGGTCGGCAGATTAGGGGTTAATAATTGAAGTTAGGTGTTGGCGATGTTAGGGAGGGCAGATTAGGGGTTAATACTATTTATTATAGGTTTAGTGAGGCGGATTAGGGGTTAATAACTTTATTATAGTAGCGCTCAGGTCCGGTCGGCAGATTAGGGGTTAATAAGTGTAGGCAGGTGGAGGCGACGTTGAGGGGGCAGATTAGGGGTTAATAAATATAATATAGGGGTCGGCGGTGTTAGGGGCAGCAGATTAGGGGTACATAAGGATAACGTAGGTGGCGGCGCTTTGTGGTCGGCAGATTAGGGGTTAATAAGTGTAGGCAGGTGGAGGCGACGTTGAGGGGGGCAGATTAGGGGTTAATAAATATAATACAGGGGTCGGAGGTGTTAGGGGCAGCAGATTAGGGGTACATAAGGATAACGTAGGTGGCGGTCGGCAAATTAGGGGTTAAAAATTTTTTTTCGAGTGTCGGCGATGTGGGGGGACCTCGGTTTAGGGGTACATAGGTAGTTTATGGGTGTTAGTGTACTTTAGAGTACAGTAGTTAAGAGCTTTATAAACCGGCGTTAGCCCAGAAAGCTCTTAACTACTGACTTTTTTCCTGCGGCTGGAGTTTTGTCGTTAGATGTCTAACGCTCACTTCAGACACGACTCTAAATACCGGAGTTATAAAAATCCCATTGAAAAGATAGGATACGCAATTTACGTAAGGGGATCTGCGGTATGGAAAAGTCGCGGCTGGAAAGTGAGCGTTAGACCCTATTTTGAGTGACTCCAAATACCGGTGGTAGCCTAAAACCAGCGTTAGGAGCCTCTAACGCTGGTTTTCATGGCTACCGCCAAACTCTAAATCTAGGCCTAAGTTACAAAAAATAAAAAAATATTTACAAACATTAGAAAAATATTACAACAATTTTAAACTAATTACACCTACTCTAAGCCCCCTAATAAAATAACAAAGCCCCCCAAAATAAAAAAATGCCCTACCCAAAGCTAAAGCTCTTTTACCTTACCAGCCCTGAACAGGGCCCTTTGCGGGGCATGCCCCAAGAAATTCAGCTCTTTTGCCTGTAAATAAACACATACCATACCCCCCCCCAACATTACAACCCACCACCCACATACCCCTAATCTAACCCAAACCCCCCTTAAATAAACCTAACACTAAGCCTCTGAAGATCTTCCTACCTTATCTTCACCATACCAGGTTCACCGATCGATCCAGAAGAGCTCCTCCGATGTCTTGATCCAAGCCCAAGCGGGGGACTGAAGATGTCCATGATCCGGCTGAAGTCTTCATCCAAGCGGGAGCTGAAGAGGTCCATGATCCGGCTGAAGTCTTCATCCAAGCGGGAGCTGAAGAGGTCCATGATCCGGCTGAAGTCTTCTATCAATGGCATCTTCAATCTTCTTTCTTCCGGATCCATGTTCATCTTGAAGACCTCCACCGCGGACCCATCTTCTTCTTCCGACGACTTCCTGACGAATGAAGGCTCCTTTAAGGGACGTCATCCAAGATGGCGTCCCTCGAATTCCGATTGGCTGATAGGATTCTATCAGCCAATCGGAATTTAGGTAGAAAAATTCTGATTGGCTGATGGAATCAGCCAATCAGAATCAAGTTCAATCCGATTGGCTGATCCGATCAGCCATTCAGATTGAGCTTGCATTCTATTGGCTGTTCCGATCAGCCAATAGAATGCGAGCTCAATCTGATTGGCTGATCGGATCGGCCAATCGGATTGAACTTGATTCTGATTGGCTGATTCCATCAGCCAATCAGAATTTTCCTACCTTAATTCCAATTGGCTGATAGAATCCTATCAGCCAATCCGAATTCGAGGGACGCCATCTTGGATGACGTCCCTTAAAGGAGCCTTCATTCGTCGGTAGTCCGTCGGGCCAGCAGGATGTTCCTCGTTGGAGGTCTTCAAGATGAACATGGATCCGGAAGAAAGAAGATTGAAGATGCGGTTGACAGAAGACTTCAGCCGGATCATGGACCTCTTCAGCTCCCACTTGGATGAAGACTTCAGCCGGATCATGGACATCTTCAGCCCCCCGCTTGGGCTTGGATCAAGACATCGGAGGAGCTCTTCTGGATTGATCAGTGAACCTGGTATGGTGAAGATAAGGTAGGAAGATCTTCAGGGGTTTAGTGTTAGGTTTATTTAATGGGGGTTTGGGTTAGATTAGGGGTATGTGGGTGGTGGGTTGTAATGTTGGGGGGGGGTATTGTATGTGTTTTTTTTACAGGCAAAAGAGCTGAATTCTTTGGGGCATGCCCCGCAAAGGGCCCTGTTCAGGGCTGGTAAGGTAAAAGAGCTTTGAACTTTAGTAATTTAGAATAGGGTAGGGCATTTTTTTATTTTGGGGGGCTTTGTTATTTTATTAGGGGGCTTAGAGTAGGTGTAATTAGTTTAAAATTGTTGTAATATTTTTCTGATGTTTGTAAATATTTTTTTATTTTTTGTAACTTAGTTCTTTTTTATTTTTTGTACTTTAGTTAGTTTATTTCATTGTATTTATTTGTAGATATTGTATTTAATTAATTTATTGATAGTGTAGTGTTAGGTTTAATTGTAGGTATTTTATTTAATTAATTTATTGATAGTGTAGTGTTAGGTTTAATTGTAACTTAGGTTAGGATTTATTTTACAGGTAAATTTGTAATTATTTTAACTATTTTAGCTATTAAATAGTTCTTAACTATTTAATAGCTATTGTACCTGGTTAAAATAAATACAAAGTTGCCTGTAAAATAAATATTTATCCTAAAATAGCTATAATATAATTATATGTTATATATTATTATGTTGTAGCTATCTTAGGGTTTATTTTACAGGTAAGTATTTAGATTTAAATAGGAATAATTTATTTAATAAGAGTTAATTTATTTCGTTAGAATACAATTATATTTAACTTAGGGGGGTGTTAGGGTTAGGGTTAAAATTAGCTTTAGGGGTTAAAAAATTTATTAGAGTAGCGGTGAGCTCCGATCGGCAGATTAGGGGTTAATACTTGAAGTTAGGTGTCGGCGATGTTAGGGAGGGCAGATTAGGGGTTAATACTATTTATTATAGGGTTATTGAGGCGGGAGTTAGGCGGATTAGGGGTTAATAACTTTATTATAGTAGCGGTGCGGTCCGCTTGGCAGATTAGGGGTTAATAAGTGTAGGCAGGTGGAGGCGACGATGAGGGGGGCACATTAGGGGTTAATACATATAATATAGGGGTCGGCGGTGTTAGGGGCAGCAGATTAGGGGTACATAAGTATAACGTAGGTGGCGGTTGGCAGATTAGGGGTTAAAATTTTTTATTAGCATGGCGGCGATGGGGGGGGGGGCTCGGTTTAGGGGTACATAGGTAGTTTATGAGTGTTAGTGTACTTTAGAGCACAGTAGTTAAGAGCTTTATGAACCGGCGTTAGCCCAGAAAGCTCTTAACTACTGACTTTTTTCTGCGGCTGGAGTTTTGTCGTTAGAATTCTAATGCTCACTTCAGACACAACTCTAAATACTGGAGTTAGAAAGATCCCACTGAAAAGATAGGATACGCAATTGACGTAAGGGGATCTGTGGTATGGAAAAGTCGCGGCTGAAAAGTGAGCGTTAGACCCTTTCTTGACTGACTCCAAATACTGGCGGTAGCCTAAAACCAGCGTTAGGAGCCTCTAACGCTGGTTTTCATGGCTGCCGCCAAACTCTAAATCTAGGCCATAATTTGTTAGCTCCAAAGAAGCAACGCACCAGTAGGAATTCTAAATAACAAGAGACATATTTATTAGGTACATCCCTGCTGTGCACACAAATGGTTTGTTTCACTAATTTGCACATCACATGGCTGAAGGTTTGGTATAAATACAGCAGAACAACCTTTCTACTATCAGTTAAGCGTACAACCCGCAGCGAGAATCAGGAAGAGCACCGATCTAATGGTCTTTAAACATGGCATGATAGTAGGTGCAAGAAATGCTGGATGAAGCGTTTCTGAAATGGCAGTACTACTGAACTTTTCACGTACCACAGTATCAAGGGTGCATCGAGAATGGTGCAATAAACAAAAAACATCCAGTCAGCAGCAGTCCTGTGGAAGAAAATCACTCATTGATGAGAGAGGTCAGAGGAGGCCACAACTTCACGAACCACATCAGATTCAAACTTGGTGCAGATAGAAACATATCGCAATGCACCACTAGGTGCACCTTGTCACGGATATGATACAACAGTCGGCGGCCACGTCAGGTACCGTTGTTATCAGAGAAGAACAAAAGAACACACCTTCTGTGAGCAAAACAACACCAGAACTGGACCATCAAAGACTAAAAAAACTTTGCTTAATCTGAGTTGAAGTTCCTATTTCGTGATGTTGATGGCATGCTCCGCATTTGGTGAAAAAAGCATGAATACATGGAACTGTCATGTCTAATGAAAACTGTACAAGGTGGTGGAGGTGGTGTTATGGTGTGGGGAATGTTTTTATGGCACACATTGGGTCCATTCATACCAATATATTCAGTCTTAATGCCACAGAGTACGTAAATATGGTTGCTGACCAAGTGCATCTGTTCATTTTGACAGTTTATCCTCAAGCGGATGATTACTTCCAGCAGGCTAATGCACCGGTGGACAATGCCCACATCCCTATGGGATGGTTCCTGGAACATGACAATAAATTTTCTTTGTTGCAGTAGTCCCCGGATTTCAATCCTAATGAACATCTTAAGGATGAGCTGGAAAGGGCTATTAGCTGCAGACCTACACCTTTGTCAAATCTCCAGGAGTTGCATGACACACTCATGTCTGAATGGTAAACAATACATCCACATTGTTTTCAGCATCTTGTTGAATCCATGCCTAGACAAATTCAGGCTCTTTTGATGGCTAAAGAAGGATCAACATGCTACCTTGTAGCTGTACCTAATAAAGTGGCCGCACAGTGTATGTGCGCATTCACCAATCAGCAGCTATCTCCCAATAGTGCATTGCTGCTCCTGAGCCTACCTAGGGCTATTTTTTATTTAGGATGCCAAAAACAAAATAAACGTAATAACAGAATTACATTGAAAAGTCTCTGTAAATGGCATAAACTCTCTGAACCATTAGAATTGAATTATCTGCCATATTTTAAAATCACCTATACCCAGTAGTATGTATTAATAGAGGGGCATGGTAGGGGTCACTTTGTAAATATTGAATATATAGGGCCACTCTTGGACCCTTGACAAGCTATTAACAGCAGTGTAAGAAACATAAACTGTGGGAGCTTGAAAACCATACCTTAACATTTAAAGTGTGTTATTGCATCAATAAAGACTACTGATTGAGGGGATCTTATCTCCAAATAGAACTGAGTGAACAAGAACAGAGTCCAGTTTATCAGAGCCAAATAATGTGGAAAAACCCAGGTCAATACTTATTTAACAGTAGTTATGGTTGTGGGGTGCATCATGAGCTTTGTATATATCCTAGGGATGTCTAATACAGTAAAATATTGCTAGACAGCAAAGAAGGTATAAACATTATTATCAGTATGAAACCCACATGCTTCAAACAGAGAGTAAATTAAAATATATAAGTACATAATGCTACAACGTAAAGTGTGGATATTAAAATTGGACATATAATAGGAGCGATCTGTAAGGTTGTAGTCTAACTATTCTGGTATAATCCATAGCCTTAGTGTGAAATGTGTCTGAGACATAAAACTTTCATTAAAGAGTCTCAGTATAAATATTATATGGTGTTGGTTATAAGCCTGCATATATATATCATAACTCCCCAAATATTCCTATCTTAGGTATTCAGCACCTTTCCTAAAGCTGTGCAATCATGCCACCCCGGCCGCTAGCAGCATACCGCTATATGCAAAGTAGCTAAGGAAAGTAGAGCAAGTACAAAATAGGGTATAGATAACATTCTCTGCGTTAAAGAAGAAAAAAAAAAATAACTTCAACCCACTGCATAATTTAACATATCAGGCAACTTTTCGAAAAGGGACTATGAACAGAAGTCGAGGTTGCGCTAACTGAATATGTATAGAAGTTCTTTAGATATAACCATGGTACATTCAAACACTATTATTACAACATATATGCTACACCTGGGCTATGGGGAACACATAACAGACAATTAAGATTAAAACATCTCTACAAATATATATAGTTGCATAAGCAGGAAATGTCTGAGTAGGTTAATATTAGGTAATAAGTACATATATTACTCGTATCACCTAAAATCATATATCTTAAATATGTCAGACCTTCATGAGCCACAGTGAACTATAATGAGAGAGAGTGCAATAGATCTAAAGAACTTCCATACAAAGTAAGCCCCAAGGCATAACTCTTAGGAGGATGGTTTCTTTGAGTCAAAGCAATCAGACTGTCATTTCACACCTGAACTAAAGTTAGCGTCTATCATTCTAAAAAGTATAGTTAACATGTATAAAATTAAGTAGTGAATACCCATATGTAGACATGGATATATATGAACCATCTCACTCCGGCTTTCTCAATGCTCACAGTTATTATACCCACAGGTGCCAGGAACAGTATGGTATTTACCCCACCCCAGATCTGGGGGGTGAGAATGATGTTGAGGGACAGTCCAGTTATATTGTGGACCTGATAAACGCTGCCTTATATTGTGACCCATTTGCTTCACTGAAAGATCTCTCTGAGATGAATGACCCATGATTTAGGAATAAACTCCATGAGCCACTGAAATCTCTCCTGGACATAGTGTGCGGGAGGGCAAAACATCAACACATCTTGTGCCAACTTGAGGTTGGTGCCTGAACAAACAGCACTCTCATCTGTTAGGCATCCTCCTCGTTCTGTCTCCGCAGCGGTCTGGGGATCCTCATTCTCTAATATTCATCAGCTACCAAGTTTGAGACCACAGCGCACAGCTGTGTAGCTTTATTTAACAGGTAAGGAAATTGATAAATGTGTCCCCGTTTTTGGTGTCCCCCATATCTCAGATTCCTTGGGGCTTATATTTTTTTGCCAGATCGGCTTGTCTTGTAAAGCGGGAATTGAGACTCCTGGTGTCTCAGGCTCACTAGCAATCCCCCATGACATCTGTAGATGCTCTGCAAGGCGTGAAAATTGCTCACAAAATAGATTATCCAGTGCCTTCAGCAATGATAGTTTGGTAGGCTCCATTATATAAATGAAAGGATGCAAGTTCCAGCTGTTTTACCTGGATATACCAGGGGGGTTAGGTATAGGCCTCAGACATAATTGCGCTGCCACTGCAGGCCTTACCGTTATGGTACTTTTAAGCTGCACAAATTGTCACAAATTTGGCTCCCAGTATGCAGTAAGTGCTGCTCTATCCAAATCTGTCTAAGTGAACTTTGAATGTCGGCACTATTAGCTGATATTCAGTGGATTAACCAGCTCATCAATGTGGCTTCAAAGTAAGTCGGCCATTTTGGCCACAACCCGTGAAGCGTCCCCCTTGGTTACAATTTTTTATGCACTTTACCAATACAATTTTGTCCTGCTTATATATGTGTCAACAGTTCAATTATTCATGTTGTATGATTTTTAAATTTCGATTTTCATAGTGCACTTACGCATCTCTTTCTTATATAAAAATGCAGTATATGACCATTAGCAAGACACCCTGTTTTCAGGGTAAAAAGTGACTTTAGATAATTTCCCCAAGGAAATAGAAGGTATGGCGAGCATTCTTATAGAATCTCACCAGCCCAGAAACCTTTTTATTATCGGGCCCTAAGAATGAAAAGCGTAGTGATATCTGAAACACCAGTACACTTAACATCTAATTATAGAATCTAAACTCGATGACAAAATTTGAATGCAAAAAAAAAAAGCTCCAATTTGTTAGAGCATATAATGTTTTTATTATTGCCCCTAGAAAAGACATTAAAAGCATAGGTAAAATCCCACTTGAGAGTTACAAACATTGCAGTTTATAAACAGAAGCAACCAGTGAGACAATCAAGAGCATTAGTTGTGCCATCTGTATATTGCTAGTATTTTGCTTAAAGCTGCAATGCTTGAGGGTAGCAATCATAAATGCACCTATGTGTTTAACCTTTGTTTGGATTAGTAATGCAAAATGATTTATAGAATGTTGCATTACAATGTCTCTTTAAGAGAAAGGCATTGTCTGGCATATTTGTTATACAGGATTACCTTTACCTTTCATTTTCTTTGTGTGACCTACATTTTAAAGAGACAGAAACACCTCTTATATTTGCATAAAAATGGTGCTTAAATGGACATGAAACCCAATTTTTTTTCTTTCATGATTCAGATAGAGAATACAATTTTAAACAAATTTCTAATTCACTTCTATTATCTAATTTGTTTCATTCTCTTTGTATCATTTGTTGAAGGAGCAACAATGCACTATTGGTTTCTAACTGAACACATGAGCGAGCCAATCACAATCGATATATATATATGCAGCCACCAATCAACAGCTAGAACCTAGGTTTTCTGCTGTTCCTGAGCTTACATAGATAAAATTTTCAGCAAAGGATAAGAAGAGAAGGAAGCAAATGAAATGATAGAAGTAAATTGGAAAGTTGTTTAAAATTGTATTCTCTATCTGAACCATGAAAGAAAAAGTTTGGGTTTCATGTCCCTTCGGATTGAACTTGAATCTGATTGGCTGATTCAATCAGCCAATCAGATTTTTCTACCTTAATTCCGATTGGCTGATAGAATCCTATCAGCCAATCGGAATTCGACGGACGCCATCTTGGATGACGTAATTTAAAGGTACCTCATTCGTCGTTCAGTCGTCGGCCGGGACGGATGCTCCGTGTTGGAGGAGCGAAGAATGAAGATTGAAGATGCCGCTTAATGGAAGATGCTGCCCGATGGAAGAAGACTTTGCTGCCGCTTGGAGAAAGACATCACCGGGATGAAGAATTCTTCTTTGCCGCTTGATTGGACATCGCCCGGATCGGATGAAGAGTTCTGCCCGGCGGGGTGAATACAAGGTAGGGAGATCTTCAGGGGGGTAGTGTTAGGTTTATTTAAGGGGGGTTTGGGTTAGATTAGGGGTATGTGGGTGGTGGGTTGTAATGTTGGGGGGTGGTATTGTGTTTTTTTTTCAGGCAAAAGAGCAGTTTTCTTTGGGGCATGCCCCCACAAAAGGCCCTTTTAATGGCTGGTAAGGTAAAAGAGCTTTGAACTATTTTTAATTTAGAATAGGGTAGGGATTTTTTTTTATTTAGGGGGTTTATTATTTTATTAGGGGGCTTAGAATAGGTGTAATTAGCTTAAAAATCTTGTAATCTTTTTTTTATTTTTTTGTAATTTAGTGTTTGTTTTTTTGTAATTTAGTTTAGCTTATTTAATTGTATTTTTAGATAGATATTTGTAGTTTATTTAATTTATTGATAGTGTAGGTGTATTTTTAACTTAGGTTAGGATTTATTTTACAGGTAATTGGGTAATTATTTTAACTAGGTAGCTATTAAATAGGTAATAACTATTTAATAGCTATTATATCTAGTTAAAATAATTGACAATTTACCTGTAAAATAAATATAAACCCTAACATAGCTACAATGAAATTATTAATTATATTGTAGCTATCTTAGGGTTTATTTTATAGGTAAGTATTTAGATTTAAATAGGAATATTTTAGTTTATAATATAAATTAGATTTATTTAATAAGAATTTAGTTAGGGGTGTTAGGGTTAGATAGAGTTAATATAGTTAATATAAATACTATAGTAACTACATTAACTATATTAACCCTAATATAATTAGGGTTAATATAGTTAATATATATAATGTAATAACTATATTAACTATAATATACTTAGGGTTAATATAGATAATATAGCTGGCGGCGGGGTAGGTAGATTAAATTAGGGGTTAATAATTTTATTATAGATGGCGGCGGTGTAAGGGGCTTATATTAGGGGTTAATACCATTAATATAGGTGCGGCGGTGTAGGGAGGGCAGGTTATAGGGCAAAAGAGCTGTTAACTTTTGGGCAAAGCCCTGCAAAAGGCCCTTTTAAGGGCTGGTAAAAGAGTTTATTACTTTATGGATATTAGATTAGGGGTTAATAATATTAATATAGCTGGCGGCGGTGTAAGGGGTCAGATTAGGAGATAGATCAGTTAGATGGTGGCGGTTTTAGGGGCTCACAGTAGGGGATAGATCAGTTAGATGGTGGCGGTTTTAGGGGCTCACAGTAGGGGGTTAGTTTATGTAGATGGCGGCAGTTTAGGGGTTAAATACTTTATAAGGGATTGAGGCGGGGGATCGCGGTTGACAGTTAGATAGACATTGCGCATGCGTTAGCTGTTAGGTTTATTTAACAGCCAGTTTAGGGAGTTACGGGGCTCCAATACTCAGCGTAAGGCTTCTTACGGCTGCTTTTTGTGGCAAGGTGAAAATGGAGTAAGATTTCTCCATTTTCGCCACGTAAGTCCTTACGCTGTATATTGGATACCAAACTGCACGGGTTTGGTATACCTGCCTATGGCCCAAAAAACTATGGGCGACGGCAGAAATATACGCGCGTAACTTCTAGGTTACGCCGTATATAGGATACCAAACCCGCGTAAATATTAGCGTCGCCAGCTTTTGCGGGCGACGATTTTTATCGGATCGACCCCCTAGGATACAGTGTGAGAGGCACATTTTTAATATGCCTTATATGCCTTTAAAATTTAAATTTGTATTTAAAAAAAATAAAAATGCCAATGTTCAGTTTTGGCACCTTTAATATAAGCAGTAGCATGTTCAATTATTATTATTTTTTATTATCTTAATGATAGTTTTATTATATTATCACAAGGAATAATTAAAGTCATCCATTATTGCTACCAGAACATTTTTAACTAAACAGAAGCTGCCAATGTGCACACAGCAAGGTACATTTTTGAAATACTAAAAGTGCCTAATGAACGTTTAATTAGGTACTAGCTAAACTTAATATTTAAAAGTAAGTTTTAAAAAAAATCTATATAAATAACAGCAGAATCTCTCAATGACTGAGGTTTATATCTGTACCTCCTTAACAATCGGGTGCCAAAGCCATAAAGTAAGTATATTCCAGTATTTCTGTCTAGAAAATAAAAAGAGTATTTTTTAAACAAAATCTTTATTATTAACAGCAGAATCTCTCAACAAGGATTAACATCTGTATCTCTTTAACCAATTGGCTGCCAAAGTGAACTATAGAGTATCTGGAAGCCATATAGTTAATATATTCAAGTATTTCTGGCCAATAAAAAAAAAGAAGCTGAATGAAAATTAAAAGGCCATACCAGCAGGAAGAAAAAAACAAAAAAACAAAAAGCATTTCAGGAGTTTTCCTCCTACTCTCATCAAAGTGATATATGACTCCCACTGTGCAATGCAAACCTTGGAGACTATTTAGCAAAGCCAGCAAATCATCATTGACTGAGCAAGTAATTAAAATTCAACAGAAGACCATGAGTATCACCATTGCTGAAGGCAAATGCTGGGAATAACTTTAAAAGAGAATGAATCTATGAAAATGCTGAAAAGAGTGCAGCTGAAAGTGTGAATTAATGATTGGAGATAAAAGGCAAATGATAATATATTTCTAAGCTCCATAAACCTTTTTTTTTTTGTCCCAAGAGTTGCCAGTTTAATTTGCTTTGGTTGTATTTTTGATCACTTTATATTTTGAGTGGTTACAAATCAGAAAAGGAAGTTTCACATGTCCTACATTTTATTCACTTAAATTTAATCACTTCAAAGGTTTTTGTTCATAAATGATTTGAAGTTTAGTAATGTTGTGTTCTTCTGCTTGGCTTTGCATTGCTTACGTGGTTATTTTTCACTATTTTCTATTCTTATAATTTATTTATAAAGTTAATTTAAATATGAATCAATACCTTTACTCCAATGTTGTATTTAGTTTTTGTGCTGCCCTAGGCACTAAGAAATCTGCTGCCCCGTAAGTCCCACTTCAATCAATTTTAGCTTGCATTTGTCTTGTATATTTCTCACAGGGATGGATGATCGTGCCATATACTCTTATTAAAAGACTAAGAAGCACTTAATGTATATATATATACACACATACACATTATGGGCTAGATTTACTAAGCAGCGGATTCTGCGTAATCTGGCCGAAGTTTCGAGCTTGCCGTAAGACCACTGCTCCTTAATTCATCCACCACCTTTTAGGTGGCGGACTGCAATGATTCCGATCAGATAAGATCGGGATGAATAACACCCCCTGCTAGCGGCTGATTGGCCGCAAATGTGCAGGGGTGGCATTGCACAAGCATTTCTTCTGAAGTGCTTGTGCAATGTTAAATGCCGACAGCATTTAGCGATGCTGGGCAGACATGATTCACTACAGCAAATCATGTCCGTCCGGCACTAAGTAAATCGACCCCATTGAGTGGACTTTTTCCCTCTGGGCTGGTAGCTTTTTACTACCTTTTTTTAAACTAGTAAACTACAGTGATCATTTTACACCCATATATATATTCTAGCCTGCTCTCCTTCATGCTTGTCTCTCCCATGCCACAGCCACTGCCCTCCCCCCACCTACCAGCACAGCACAGATAACTCCCTTTGTTAACTTTCTTCCTACAGCCACTGCCCTGCCCCCCGCCTCCCAGCCCTCCCACCTCCCAGCACCTATTTAATAGAAGTTGCTGCTGCCTTACTCTGAGACTGCAGCCTCTTCTAGCCTGCTCTCCTTCATGCTTGTCTCTCCCATGCCACAGCCACTGCCCTCCCCCCACTTATCAGCACAGCACAGATAACTCCCTTTGTTAACTTTATTCCTACAGCCACTGCCCTGCCCCCCGCCTCCCAGCCCTCCCACCTCCCAGCAGCTATTTAATAGAAGTTGCTGCACGACGACGGGCAGCGGGTGTGGCGCTGGCGCACCAAAGGCAAGCCCGTCTGCGCCCGCCACTATGACGCCAGCACCCTCCTCCATCTCAACACTGGTAGATCATCTGCCTGTCACCACGCATCCCCGACGAACACCATAGGACCCTTCACCTGCCGCAACTGCGCCTTCTCCTCTAACCACTAGCCTGCCAGTTACCTCATGCAAAACAACCGCAACCACCTCAACTGCATCCTCCTCAACACCCGCTCCGTCCGCAAGCACGCCGTCAAAATCTGGAACCTGCTCAACTCCAGCTCCCCAGACGTTGCCTTCCTTACTGAAACCTGGCTGAACCCCACATCAATGCCGGACATCGCCATCCCCGACGGATACAAGATCTCCCACAAGGACCGCAGCAACCGACCAGGAGGAGGCATTGCCATTGTCCACAAACACTCCCTCCACATCACAACCAGCTCCGACTACCACTCACCAGGCTTGGAACACCTACACTTCAAGATCCAGGTCAGTCCCAACACTATCCTCCATGACACCCTCATCTACAAACCTCCCGGACCTCGTCCTGCCTTCTGTGACTCCATCACCAACCTCATCGCACCCCACGCCCTCCCCTTAACAGACTACATCCTCCTCTGTGTTCTCAACTTCCACCTAGACAACTCCAATGACCACAACACTGCCAACATCTTAGAAAACCTTGGACCCATCAGTCTAAAGCAACTCGTCAACTCCCCAACCCACTCAGCCGGACACACACTCGACCCTATATTCTCTGCAGGCAACCACATCTCAGTCAACCACATCACTGAACTCCATTGGACCGACCACCATTGCATACATTTTTCCTTCAAAAAACCCACTGCACACCTCCGGCAGCACCACCCACCCCGCAGAAACTGGAACAAAATCACAGAAGACCAACTGCACTCCACCCTGAACAAGTGCCCCCCAGCTACCTCCACAGATGCCAACTCCTCCGCCCGCAACCTCCACCACTGGCTCACAGACTGCGCCAACACCCCCGCCCCTCTCAAGAAACCGTCCAAACGCCAACCCACCAACAAGGCTAGTTGGTTCACCCCTGCCTTCCATGACTCCAAACGCCACTGTAGGCGATTGGAAAGGACCTGGAGATCCAGCAAGACCCCCTCAAATAAAACAGCCTACAAAGAAGCCATCAGTACCCACCACCACCTCATCAAAACCACCGAGAAGACAGCCATCCAAGATAGAATCAATGCCAACGTCCACAACAGCAAGGAGCTGTTCACAGTCATCAAGGAATTCTCCAATCCCAACAGCAACACCAACAACATCCCGCCCTCCCATGACCTCTGCAATAACCTCGCAATGTACTTACACTGCAAGATCGTTGACATCTGTGACAGCTTCGCGCCCCAGAACTCACCCACCACCGCCTACCCACCAACTCCCACCGATACCTCACCCAAATACACCACCGCCTACCCCCCAATGACCATCTGGAGCCCCCTTACCACAGAGGACACCATCAGGATCATGAGATCGATCCACTCCAGAGCACCCTCGGACCCATGCCCGCATCACATTTTCAACAAAGCGGGTGACACCATCGCCCCCGAGCTCTGCAGCAACATCAACTGCTCCATCGAAACCGGCACCTTCCCGGATGACTGGAAGCACGCAGAATTAAAACCCCTACTGAAAAATCCCATGGCTGACCCCAATGATCCGAAGAACTACGCCCAATCTCTTTGCTCCCCTTTGCTGCCAAAGTCATCGAGAAGTCCATCAACGCGCAACTCATTGACTACATCAAAGCCAACCACACCCTGGACCCCTCCCAATCCAGTTTCAGGAGCAACCACAGCACCGAGACCGCCCTCCTCGCTGCCACAGATGACATCCTCGCTCTACTCAACCGAGGAGAGACTGCCGCCCTCATTCTCCTAGACCTCTCAGCAGCATTTGACACTGTCTCCCACCTCACCCTCCGCAACCGACTACACAATGCCAGCATACGTGACAAAGCCCTAGAATGGATCACCTCCTTCCTCCCTGGCAGAACCCAGAAAGTTAGACTCCCACGCTTCACCTCCAAGCCGACAGAAATCAACTGCGGTGTACCCCAAGGCTCTTCTCTGAGCCCCACCCTATTCAACATCTACATGGCCCCTCTCTCCGCCATCGCCCGACGACACAACCTCAACATCGTCTCCTACACCGACGACACCCAGCTAATCATCTCACTCACCAGTGACCCCACCACCGCCAAGAGAAAGGGCTGACAGCAGTCACCACCTGGATGAACTACAACTGCCTAAAGCTGAACGCAGACAAGACCGAAGTCCTCCTCCTCGGTCCCACCACATCCGCTTTGAATAACTCCTGGTGGCCCACAGCCCTCAGACACCCTCCAACCCCCACCGACCATGCACGAAATCTAGGCGTCATCCTGGACTCATCGTTCTCCATGGACCGGCAAATCAATGTCGTCTCTTCTGCATGCTTCCACACACTTCACCTGCTGCAAAAGATCTTCAAATGGATCCCAACTGAGACCAGGAAGACTGTCACTCACGCCCTCATCAGCAGCCGACTGGACTATGGTAACGCACTCTATGCCGGCACCACCATCAAGCCCTACTTGATAGTTACAACCCTTCTAACTTTAACATAACTTAACTTATAAATAAAAAAACAGAGACTGGGTTTTAAAATATCATATCATGGTCGCATTTATTTAACTCAATTAAATAAATAACTTTGACTTCTAAAGTCACAATTGAACTTGTGTTGCGGCATTCAAAGTCTAGGAAATTAACTCCATATAGCCAGTGGTCACGGCCAAGATATTTTGAATTGATAAAGTGGAGAGGGAGCCCAAACTGAGCTCCCCCCCATCCCCTGATAGTCCCAGATGCCCTAAGGGATCTCCAGCCAACAGACCTCTGGGGCGGGGTACTGCCAGGGCATGACCTGGGGTCATCGCCCTACCCATTAGCTCGACTGTCACCCCTACAGGGCATGTACTTAAGTTTATAGCCATGACCTCCCACTGCTAGGAGATTAAAATTCAAAATGGTAACTCCAAACTAAAAGGCACCCAGGGGGTGAGCACTACAGCAAACCCCTTCCGAGGGAGCCACAAATTCTACCTCAAAGGACTTATGGTGATTAGGCTAACTAACGCTATCCCTGCCTGTGGATTAACTAACCAGCAACCACTATGGAAGCCTTTTTTGCCTGAATGCCAACACGCACACAAAAACCACAAACGAAGGGAAGGGAGGGCTGGGAAAAAACTTTCACCAGTGCAGATCCAAAGGAAAAGAAGCTAGATCTTCCCCGAGTTTCCTCTTATATCTGGTGAGTAATCCCACCCTTCAATTCGCAAAAAAGTTGCAACATATCCTACAAGGGCTTTTATAACTACCACTAGATGGCACAGTCCCATTAATTCTGTTTCAGGAGACTATGCTACCTTACACTATCATTGTTAGCTGAGACAATGTTTTATTTTACTCATATTTGTATAAACCTCAATATTCATATCCTACTCAACAAACCCCTGTGTATGATTTTTTTATAGTCAATGTCTTGTTTATGTGCACAGTAAAAAAGATAATGATTTCATTTATTTAGATTTATTTATTCAACTTTTATATCCCTGCATAATAAAAATATAAAAAATAGCATTACAAGCTATAATAATTATATTTAAAACAATAACATATTTATATATGTCTTATTTAATGTGCATTTGAGCAATCCACTGTATAATAAAGGATAGACCAAATGACTAGAACATTTAAATATTGATTTCTAGTCCAAGGTGAAAATGCTTATTGTTGACAAATTATAACAAATATAAATAATTAATTGTGGCTGCAAAATGGCACATTTGTAGAAAAAAAGTGCAGCACCTCTTCCCTGTGCAGGTCAACAGGGGTTACTGTCAAACTCCTCCACAATCTCTTACACACAGCAAAGTCCAGCAGCACTGAATATTTCAATCATACAAGACCTTTATTATTCATCTTAGGGTCCTGCCATATACAGCTTTTTAGCCACAAGTCCTTAATCATGTTTGCTTTTTAGATTAAATCTCCATTGAAAAGGCTCTCTTAGCTCCTCCCAATGAGGGGAGCTTCACATTTCTTATTGCCACCTAGGGCAAAATTTATCAAGCCCGAAAAAATGAGCCTAAAAAGTGGCAATTATTTTCGCAATAGTTCGCAATGTGTAAAGTCAAAAATATCACCAGTATTTATCAAAATTCTAGAGACATTTTTGGGGCAAAACTTTTTTGCGATGTTAAGCGAAAGGCTGATTCTAGTTTTCTTGCGAAAATGTTATTTTCACTTTATTTATCAATCTTAATTTTAGACACCGGAGAATGGTTTATTGTTTTAATCAAGTGATTGTTTAAAAGAATGTTATTTCTTATATAATTAAGTTATTTTTATTTTGCCCCTTCTTTGGCTCTCTTTCATTAAGGAAGGTTGCACGTTTTTTGGAGCTCATCTTCGTTCTTTTTAATACACTTATTTTAATTGCACTTAAATTATTTTACTTTTGTATAATATATTATATATTATTATTCAGGATCTGTGCCTTGTTGTGGGCAATTTCTAACCCTAGATACAGCAAGAAAAAGACATATTTCCATTTTCCCTCCAGACAAACAACAAAATCGCTCTTTATTTTTTACTTCTCACAACCTACAAATTGGTGAGATTAAAAGCAGTGAATATTGCATGCACCATTTTTTATAAATATATGAGAACTGCAAATATATACGGGTATTTTAAAATGCCAATAGAGATTAATACAAGAATTAGGCATTTCCAGACAACTTATTCACATATACCCTAAGACTTGTGAATGGTTATGAGTCAATTTGTTCGCACATATGAAAAGTTGCGACTTTATTGGCGCATAACCTTTCATAAATATGGTGATATCATTTGTGAGGTTTTTTTTTACGACAAATGTGAGAATTTTCTTATTCTCACTTTGATAAATCTTGCCCCTAGTGTTCACAATGAGTTTATACACTTATACACACAAATTAACCCTGTAGGTACCAAAGTTAAAGCCATATACTAAAAACATTTGCAGCGTAACATTATACACAATATAAAATCAGCTCTTTTTTTATTTTGAGATTTAAAATTCAGAATCAATCTTTAACAAGGAAAGGCTTAATTAAAAGAAAACAGCGAAATCTATCTCTTTATTCATCCTTCAAACATGATCCTAATATGAATAATAAAGTAGAAAACTAATTTTAAAAGATTACAGGGTATTTATTGGCCACTTCAATTGTTACATACAATATATATACATATATAGGGACGTTCAGTCATATATATAGGGACGTTCAGTCATAGGAGGCAGGGGAGGCACTGCCTCCCCTGCCTCATGGGACAAAAGTTGAATTAAATTAATTGTAATGAAAAAAAAAATGTAAAAAGAATTTTTTTTTCAACCATGTAATGCTATGGAGAGGCATCATAGAGGACTGCATCTCTTCATAGCAAAACATGGATAGATTTCTTCGATAGCAGCAACGTCACCCACTGGTTGTAAAACGACCTTAAAAATACCTGCAGCAAAATGGTGACCAATAGGAGGCATCCCACATGCTGCCTCGAGCCAATCAGAGGTCATGTTCTCTTGGTGATTGACAGCACCAAGAGAAGTGACCAGCGCTGATTGGCTCCCTGAGAATGCGCACAGGAACACAAAAAACTGCGTGGAACTGGCAGGAAAGAAGAGACTGCTGCCTCCTGAGCGGACGTCATCAGCTGCCAGCCAGCCGGAGACATGAGCCCTCAGCCTACTACAGAGCGGTAACAGTGCTAGTATCTGGCAGAGAAATAGCCTTGCAGCTCACACCTCTCTTCATGTGCTGCACCTAGGATTAAAGGTGAGTCTGCTCTGGTGAATTCCTCTGGTGTCAGGACAACATAGTTAAATGCTGTGGTAACTGGGAGAGGGGAAGGGGTGGAATTCCTGCAGAAATACAACAGAAGGCAGACAATACAGAGATACAGAGCAGTTAAACTCACAGCTTATGACCTCCTCTCTGCCTTCCCTTGTATTTTTGCAGGAATTCCACCCCCCCCCTTCCCGATTACCATGGCATTTAACTATGTTGTCCTGACACCGGAGCAACCTCTAACACTGCTGAACCGGGAGCGAGGAAGGAGGGTGGAATTCCTGCAGAGAGAGACACAACGGAAGGCAGAGAGGAGAATAAGCTGTGAAAGTATCTCTGCAGAGTTTGCATAGATCACATAATTAGCTGTGCATTAATCAGTTAAAGGGACAAAGTATTTTTTTATGATTTATTTAAAACTTGTTTTGTTTTCAGTAAAAAAAAAAAAAATTCTCCTGCACTGTTTTTTATGCCTGTAGTTTGCAGAACTACACAAAGCATATTTACACAGACACCTCCAGCAGAAGGGCTGTCAGTAAACACACTAGTTAGGGACTGAGGGAGAAACTCTATATCTCTAACTAGTGAGTAGGACAAATGTCTCCATATGCAGTCAAACCACTGCAAGTTTCTTCCTCATTTTTAACTGTTTAGAAGCAAAATAACTAATGCATGTCAATTGCAAACTTTGTTTACATCAAAGTTTTATTAAATTAGCCCATTTTATTTTTGGTGTATACTGTCCCTTTAAGTTCCTGCTCATGACAGCACTGGGAATACTGTTACCGGTGAGCTGATGTCCAGGGAATCTTTAACTTTTAAGTTAACAGCTTAGTATTAATTATGTGTTACTAAATACATTGAGTTGCTATCAATGCCCTTGTAAACTTGTATTTGAGTATAATTTATTATTAATTAATTTATTTTATTCTTGCAAAATGAATAATGTATACTTGCATTATATCTTTTTATCTTTTAAGTTTGCTTAAGGCACTTTATTTTCTCTTCTGTACAATAAAAAATGAATAAAGAAAAAAAAAGAAAGTTTGCACACCCTGCACTGCCACCAGCCCTGATTTTTATCAATCACAATGTCCCATGAGGAGGATGGGGGATAAAGGTTGCTTCTTCCACTGTAATAAACATTTAATTGTGCATAAGTATTTAATGAGGCTATCTATAGATGTGACACACCTAATGTGATACTGCTCCTGAGTGATGCTTATCACTGAGATGCTACCCTCCTGTCAGTGAGACATATAATGCTGCTTCATAAGTTAAACTTACATCTCGTGAGAGGAATCCTTGACTATAATTCACAGTCGGCAAGATTACGAGTTTTGCGTTATAAGTGGCTTGCTAATAACTTGCAAGTTATTTTCACCGCTCACCTTTAATAGCGTTGCTATTACAGGTTCTCAAAAACCCTGCATTTGCGGGTGATATGGCTGCGTTGAGCTCCATACCGCACACAAATACCAGTGCTGCTTTGAGTTGTTTTGACGTACTCGTGCACAATTTCCCCATAGACATCAATTGGGAGAGCCGGCTAAAAAAAAAAAGCCTAAAACCTGCAATAATGGAGCGTAAAGCTCCGTAACACAGCCCCATTGATGTCTATGGGAAAACAAAATGTATGTTTACACCTAACACCCTAACATAAACCCTGAGTCTAAACCCCCGCAATCTGCTGCCCCCGACATCGCCGACACCTACATTACACTTATTGACCCCTAATCTGCCGTTCCCAACATCGCTGCCGCCACTATACTAAAATTATTAAACCCTAAACCTCTGGCCTCCCACATCACTAACACTAAATAAATATATTAACCCCTAAACCTAACCCTATGAGTAACCCTAACCCTAATGTAACCTTAACCCTAACACCCCTAACTTTAATATAATTAAAATAATTATAAATGGGGCGGAGCTAGCCTAGGAACTGAACGGTTGCTCTTCACCTCAGCTCTGCTGAACCAGCTTTTAATTTTATATATATTTGACCGTTCAGCCCAACATTGATCCACTTTACAAACATCCCTGGGTTTTGTGAGAAGACCAGGAATAATTGGGACATTGAATAACAGTTACATTAAGGAGAAGGCAACTGTTTTACGGACCGACTGATACACTGAGCATCTAGGAGCAGCCATTTTCTCTCCCACGTGGAGGCCATATAACGCAGAAGCTGATCTAGAGATTACTTATTGCACAAGGACTAGGGTTTTGCATACAGGATACAAGAGACACGATTAAGCCCCAATACAAATTGAAGATATGGAGACTATGGCCTCTAGTTGGGAGGAAAGCTTACAGCACTTGCTTTGTGAACATTTCCAGAAGCTGGAGGGGGTACTGGCACGGACAATGTCATCCTTAAGTCACAGCATATCCTCCAAGGGAACCCAGCAATTTCTGCAGCTACAAGGGGTCTCACAGCCCGCACCCGATGATCTACAGAATGCGGCAGACAGGTCAATCCGCCCAGTACAAGCTATTCATGCTTATAGCAGACCGGGTGCCCATAGCCATGCTACCGATTCAGAACCTCAGCAGTTCGTACCGGCTCTCCACTCAACGGAGCAGAGCGGAGTTCAGCAGATGCTTGCGGACCCTATGAGCTTCCTAACCGCCCGGGCCCTGAGGGATGCGGCCGGCCCACAGGGCGAGATAATTCACTTTGAGAGTAAGGATCCGACAGTCTACATGGACCCGCGGGAGGCTCCTAACCTATATCATTGTAAGAGGAAGGTGGCAGCGCTAATGATGACATTCAGTGCCTCCTGTTCTACAGTAAGAGTAGTGTTTCTCTTATCCGGAGCTCTCATCATCCTTAACACTAAGGAGGTTGTTACTTCTACTACTACTTCTTCTGTGGTCGCCTCTGGGATACTGGCAGTGCATTCCTTCAGGCATTGCAGACGTTTGTTTTACTCGTGTAACTAACTACCTGTGTGCTGCATATAGACTTTACTCTATGCCAAGCTTGTATATGTACCTATCTAACTCCTATATTTTCTTTCCTGACAATGATTTCCTGTCATATGTCCAATACTCTTATTTCTATGTTTAATCCATTTATGGGTGACACCGTGTTCTAATTAGTTCTAATATTATATCCCTATTGAACATTGCTTTACCTTAGCATGTTATTGTGTCCATGGATGAAAATGTCATTTTAATTTGCTCATTGTTCGGTTCTTTGATATGTTACAGCTATAAGATATATGCTTATGTATTTCAGATAGATACAGGTTGCTTGACTCTTATTAACCTACTCTTTCAGGCGAGTGATACACTAATAGCTCCACCTTATGTGATGTGTCTGTTGCCGGGCCTCACATTTTTTTCTTTGCCTAAGGCCTCATTGAAGGGACATGAAACTGGGACATCCTAAAACATTTAATGTGAAAATGGCTTAATGTAGCTTCATGAGTAAAAAAGTGACCAAATGTTAATCAATTGCTGCATAATTTTGCACAACCCAAGATTTCCACTATCCAAGCCTATCCTAGAAGTTTCATGGATTTTGGTTTTCCACAAGGCAAATGAGTGACATTAAGCTTGTTTTTTGGGAAGCTTAATATGGCTTAAAGGGACACTGAACACAAATTTTTTCTTTTGGAATTCAGATAGAGCATGCAATTTTAAGCAACTTTCTAATTTACTCCTATTAGCAAATTGTCTTCATTCTCTTGGTATCTTTATTTGAAATGCAAGAATGTAAGTTTAGATGCTGACCTATTTTTGGTGAACAAGCTGGATTGTTCTTGCTGATTGATGGATAAATTCATCCACCAATAAACAAGTGCTTTCCATGTTTCTGGACCAACAAAATAGCTTAGATGCCTTCTTTTTCAAATAAAAAAAGCAAGAGAACGAAGAAAAAATGATAATAGGAGTAAATTAGAAAGTTGCTTAAAATTGCATGCTCTATCTGAATCACAAAAGAAAAAATTTAGCTTCAGTGTCCCTTTAACGTACAAAATTGAATTTAGATGTTAACCAATTTCCCCCAAACTTACCACAATAGATTAATCTATCTATTCAAACATATTCTGAAAATGTCATGATATTTGATAAAATGTACCAAAAGTTTTTTCACATTTAACTATTTTTTTACAATCCTAAAACATTTAATGTGAGCAGCTAAATGTAAAAAGAGCTTAATGTACAAAATTCACCTAAACATCAATCAATTGCCTTGAAACTTGGCACAAACTCACGGCTAGATTTGGAGTTTGGCGGTAAAAGGGCTGTTAACGCTCCGCGGGTTTTTTTCTGGCCGCACCATAAATTTAACTCTGGTATCGAGAGTTTAATCAAATGCTGCGTTAGGCTCCAAAAAAGGAGCGTAGAGCATTTTTACCGCAAATACAACTCTCGATACCAGAGTTGCTTACGGACGCGGCCGGCCTCAAAAACGTGCTCGTGCACGATTCTCCCATAGGAAACAATGGGGCTGTTTGAGCTGAAAAAAAACCTAACACCTGCAAAAAAGCAGCGTTCAGCTCCTAACGCAGCCCCATTGTTTCCTATGGGGAAACACTTCCTACGTCTGCACCTAACACTCTAACATGTACCCCGAGTCTAAACACCCCTAGCCTTACACTTATTAACCCCTAATCTGCCGCCCCCGCTATCGCTGACCCCTGCATTACACTTTTAACCCCTAATCTGCCGCTCCGTAAACCGCCGCCACCTACGTTATCCCTATGTACCCCTAATCTGCTGCCCTAACATCGCCGACCCCTATGTTATATTTATTAACCCCTAATCTGCCCCCCACAACGTCGCCGACACCTACCTACACTTATTAACCCCTAATCTGCCGACCGGACCTGAGCGCTACTATAATAAAGTTATTAACCCCTAATCCGCCTCACTAACCCTATCATAAATAGTATTAACCCCTAATCTGCCCTCCCTAACATCGCCGACACCTACCTTCAATTATTAACCCCTAATCTGCCGACCGGAGCTCACCGCTATTCTAATAAATGTATTAACCCCTAAAGCTAAGTCTAACCCTAACACTAACACCCCCCTAAGTTAAATATAATTTTTATCTAACGAAATAAATTAACTCTTATTAAATAAATGATTCCTATTTAAAGCTAAATACTTACCTGTAAAATAAATCCTAATATAGCTACAATATAAATTACATTTATATTATAGCTATTTTAGGATTAATATTTATTTTACAGGTAACTTTGTATTTATTTTAACCAGGTACAATAGCTATTAAATAGTTAAGAACTATTTAATAGTTACCTAGTTAAAATAATTACAAATTTACCTGTAAAATAAATCCTAACCTAAGTTATAATTAAACCTAACACTACCCTATCAATAAAATAATTAAATAAACTACCTACAATTACCTACAATTAACCTAACACTACACTATCAATAAATTAATTAAACACAATTGCTACAAATAAATACAATTAAATAAACTATCTAAAGTACAAAAAATAAAAAAGAACTAAGTTACAGAAAATAAAAAAATATTTACAAACATAAGAAAAATATTACAACAATTTTAAACTAATTACACCTACTCTAAGCCCCCTAATAAAATAACAAAGACCCCCAAAATAAAAAATTCCCTACCCTATTCTAAAATACAAAAATTACAAGCTCTTTTACCTTACCAGCCCTGAACAGGGCCCTTTGCGGGGCATGCCCCAAGAATTTCAGCTCTTTTGCCTGTAAAAAAAAACATACAATACCCCCCCCCCAACATTACAACCCACCACCCACATACCCCTAATCTAACCCAAACCCCCCTTAAATAAACCTAACACTAAGCCCCTGATGATCTTCCTACCTTGTCTTCACCATGCCAGGTTCACCGATCCGTCCTGGCTCCAAGATCTTCATCCAACCCAAGCGGGGGTTGGCGATCCATAATCCGGTGCTCCAAAGTCTTCCTCCTATCCGGCAAGAAGAGGACATCCGGACCGGCAAACATCTTCTCCAAGCGGCATCTTCTATGTTCTTCCATCCGATGACGACCGGCTCCATCTTGAAGACCTCCAGCGCGGATCCATCCTCTTCTTCCGACGACTAGACGACGAATGACGGTTCCTTTAAGGGACGTCATCCAAGATGGCGTCCCTCGAATTCCGATTGGCTGATAGGATTCTATCAGCCAATCGGAATTAAGGTAGGAATTTTCTGATTGGCTGATGGAATCAGCCAATCAGAATCAAGTTCAATCCGATTGGCTGATCCAATCAGCCAATCAGATTGAGCTCGCATTGTATTGGCTGATCGGAACAGCCAATAGAATGCGAGCTCAATCTGATTGGCTGATTGGATCAGCCAATCGGATTGAACTTGATTCTGATTGGCTGATTCCATCAGCCAATCAGAAAATTCCTACCTTAATTCCGATTGGCTGATAGAATCCTATCAGCCAATCGGAATTCGAGGGACGCCATCTTGGATGACGTCCCTTAAAGGAACCGTCATTCGTCGTCTAGTCGTCGGAAGAAGAGGATGGATCCGCGCTGGAGGTCTTCAAGATGGAGCCGGTCGTCATCGGATGGAAGAACATAGAAGATGCCGCTTGGAGAAGATGTTTGCCGGTCCGGATGTCCTCTTCTTGCCGGATAGGAGGAAGACTTTGGAGCACCGGATTATGGATCGCCAACCCCCGCTTGGGTTGGATGAAGATCTTGGAGCCAGGACGGAACGGTGAACCTGGCATGGTGAAGACAAGGTAGGAAGATCATCAGGGGCTTAGTGTTAGGTTTATTTAAGGGGGGTTTGGGTTAGATTAGGGGTATGTGGGTGGTGGGTTGTAATGTTGGGGGGGGGTATTGTATGTTTTTTTTTACAGGCAAAAGAGCTGAAATTCTTGGGGCATGCCCCGCAAAGGGCCCTGTTCAGGGCTGGTAAGGTAAAAGAGCTTGTAATTTTTGTATTTTAGAATAGGGTAGGGAATTTTTTATTTTGGGGGTCTTTGTTATTTTATTAGGGGGCTTAGAGTAGGTGTAATTAGTTTAAAATTGTTGTAATATTTTTCTTATGTTTGTAAATATTTTTTTATTTTCTGTAACTTAGTTCTTTTTTATTTTTTGTACTTTAGATAGTTTATTTAATTGTATTTATTTGTAGCAATTGTGTTTAATTAATTTATTGATAGTGTAGTGTTAGGTTAATTGTAGGTAATTGTAGGTAGTTTATTTAATTATTTTATTGATAGGGTAGTGTTAGGTTTAATTATAACTTAGGTTAGGATTTATTTTACAGGTAAATTTGTAATTATTTTAACTAGGTAACTATTAAATAGTTCTTAACTATTTAATAGCTATTGTACCTGGTTAAAATAAATACAAAGTTACCTGTAAAATAAATATTAATCCTAAAATAGCTATAATATAAATGTAATTTATATTGTAGCTATATTAGGATTTATTTTACAGGTAAGTATTTAGCTTTAAATAGGAATCATTTATTTAATAAGAGTTAATTTATTTCGTTAGATAAAAATTATATTTAACTTAGGGGGGTGTTAGTGTTAGGGTTAGACTTAGCTTTAGGGGTTAATACATTTATTAGAATAGCGGTGAGCTCCGGTCGGCAGATTAGGGGTTAATAATTGAAGGTAGGTGTCGGCGATGTTAGGGAGGGCAGATTAGGGGTTAATACTATTTATGATAGGGTTAGTGAGGCGGATTAGGGGTTAATAACTTTATTATAGTAGCGCTCAGGTCCGCTCGGCAGATTAGGGGTTAATAAGTGTAGGTAGGTGTCGGCGACGTTGTGGGGGGCAGATTAGGGGTTAATAAATATAACATAGGGGTCGGCGATGTTAGGGGCAGAAGATTAGGGGTACATAGGGATAACGTAGGTGGCGGCGATTTGCGGTCGGAAGATTAGGGGTTAATTATTTTAAGTAGCTTGCGGCGACGTTGTGTGGGGCAAGTTAGGGGTTAATAAATATAATATAGGGGTCGGCGGGGTTAGGGGCAGCAGATTAGGGGTACATAAGTATAACGTAGGTGGCGGTCGGCAGATTAGGGGTTAAAAATTTTAATCGAGTGGCGGCGATGTGGGGGGACCTCGGTTTAGGGGTACATAGGTAGTTTATGGGTGTTAGTGTAGTTTAGGGTACAGTAGTTAAGAGCTTTATGAACCGGCGTTAGCCAGAAAGCTCTTAACTCCTGCTTTTTTCAGGCGGCTGGAATCTTGTCGTTAGAGCTCTAACGCTCACTGCAGAAACGACTCTAAATACCAGCGTTAGAAAGATCCCATTGAAAAGATAGGCTACGCAAATGGCGTAGGGGGATCTGCGGTATGGAAAAGTCGCGGCTGTAAAGTGAGCGTTAGACCCTTTAATCACTGACTCCAAATACCAGCGGGCGGCCAAAACCAGCGTTAGGAGCCTCTAACGCTGGTTTTGACGGCTACCGCCGAACTCTAAATCTAGGCCTCAGTTTGTTACTTTCCAAACCTATCCTAGAAGTTTCATGGTATTTGGTTTCCCAAAAGGCAAATGAGTGACATTAAGCTTGTTTTTTGGGGAGCTTAATGTGGCTTAACGTACAAAATTGAACTTAGATCTTAACCAATTTTCCCCAAATTTCTCACAATACATTAATCTTTCTATTCAAACATATTCTGAAAATTTCAGGAAATTTGATAAAACATACTAAAAGTTATTTGTATTTAACTATTTATTTACAATCCTAAAACATTTAATGTGAGCAGCTTAAAGGGACAGTCTACACCAGAATTATTAGATAATCCCTTTATTACCCATTTCCCAGTTTTGCAAAACCAACACAGTTATAATAATATACTTTTAACCTCTGTGATTATCTTGTATCTAAGCCTCTGCAAACTGCCCCTTTTTTCAGTTCTTTTGACAGACTTGCAGTCTAGCCAATCAGTGCCTGCTCCCAGATAACTTCTTGTGCACGAGCACAGTGTTATCTATATGAAATACGTGAACTAACACCCTCTAGTGGTGAAAAACTGTTAAAATGCAATCTGAAAGAGGTGGGCTTCAAGGTCTAAGAAATTAGCATATGAACCTCCTAGGTTAAGCTTTCAACTAAGAATACCAAGAGAACAAAGCAAAATTGGTGATAAAAGTAAATTGGAAAATTGTTTAAAATTACATGCCCTATCTGAATCATGAAAGTTTATTTTGGCCTAGACTGTCCCTTTAATGTAAAAAGAGCTTAATGTACCAAAATTCACCAAAACTTCAATCAATTGCCTTGAAACTTGGCACAAACTCAGTTTTTCATTTTCTAAACCTATCCTAGAAGTTTCATGGATTTTGGTTTCCCACAAGCCAAATGAGTGACATTAAGCTTGTTTTTTGGGGAGCTTAATGTGGCTTAATGAGTAAAAAAGTGGCCAAATGTTAATCAATTGCTGCATAATATTGCACAACCCAAGATTTCCACTATCCAAGCCTATCCTAGAAGTTTCATGGATTTTGGTTTTCCACAAGGCAAATTAATTACATTAAGCTTGTTTTTTGAGGAGCTTAATGTGGCTTAACGTACAAAATTGAACTTAGATGTTAACTAATTTCCCCCAAACTTATCACACTACATTAATCTATCTATTCAAACAAATTCTGAAAATTTCAGGACATTTGATAAAACATAACAAAAGTTATTCACATTTAACTATTTTTTTACAATCCTAAAACATTTAGGGGCATATCTATCAAGCTCTGGATAGAGCTTGAGGCCCCGTGTTTCTGGCAAGCCTGCAGGATCGCCAGAAACACCAGTTATGAACAAACATCACTGCAATTCAACCCGATCGAGTTCGATCGGGTTGAATGACACCCCCCTGCTGGCGGCCGATTGGCTGCAATAATGCAGGGGGCGGCGTTGCACCAGCAGCTCTTGTGAGCTGCTGGTGCAATGCTGAATACGGAGAGCGTATTGCTCTCCATATTCAACGAGGTCTGGCGGACCTGATCCACACTGTCGGATCAGGTCCGCCAGACTTTGATAAATAGAGGCCATTATGTGAGCAGCTTAATGTAAAAAGAGCTTAATGTATTAAAATTCACCTACACATCAATCAATTGCCTTAAAACTTGGCACAAACTCAGTTTGTTACTTTCCAAACCAATCTTAGAAGTTTCATGGTATTTGGTTTCCCACAAGGCAAATGAGTGACATTAACGTACAAAATTGAACTAAGATTTAACCAATTTCCCCCAAACTGCTCACAATACATTAATCTATCTATTCAAACATATTCTTAAAAATTTAGGACATTTGATAAAACATAACAAAAGTTATTTACATTGAACTATTTTTTTACAATCCTAAAACATTTAGGGGCCAATTTATCAAAGTTTCAACTGATAATACGATGGAATCCACTAGAATCTTGCGTCAAATCTGATGCAAATGGAATCCGCTGTAATTATCAAAGTGTCAAGATCGTCAAATGTTTGACATAATATACCCTCCCACGATCTCAATCCGACGCAGATCGATGCTTGCGTCATCCCAGATGTTTTGAATACACATTCGACTCTATATGACCCTTTTTCCAATTTACCAAACATTTAACAGGTACGCTTGCGTCTATTTCAGCACAGCGTACCTATCGTTCAAACCCCCACACTTGATGCCTTGAGTCTGAAAACACAGAAAGGTTATGTTCGATGCTGCAAGACGATGAAGCATATTAGATAATAAAAGTAAATTAGAAACTGTATTATATTTTTCTAAATCAAACAATATTACTGCTCCAAATTTGGTGCAAAGTATTGCTTCAATTTTGATGCACTAGTAGATATAGGGATAAAAATTAAATACATTACTACTTATGGATTATGTTACATCTTTGTCTATTATTACAAAACAAGAGGACAATATTATTGCTCCAAACGTGGTGCACTAGTAGATATAGAGATAAAAATTAAATAATTATAAATAAATTCCTTTTTTATTTTATTGTTTTTTGGATAAATCTATATGCACCATGTTTAAGGCATGTAATACAAGTCTCACTCACCAATTCACACCAAATTTGATGCAACACTTTTCGCACCAAATATGATGCAATACTCCTAGACAACCCACACACTAGTAAATTTTTCCACCACTTTTGATTGGGATATGCATAATCACATGATTTATGACATCAGCCAATCAAATTTAAATATACATTGTATAGTATCACTAATGAATAAAATTGCTCGATACTTGTGTCATTGATCACTCATCAAAACTTGTAAGTGTTTCTGTTACATTGTGTATTATACTTTGAAAGTATGTATATGTGTAATTAGTATTAAAGATAAACATTGATGCTGACATTAGGACACACAATGTAATATTTTAGACAATAATTTTAAAATTTGAATGATGTTTGATTCAATATAATCTTAAGCTGATAGCTCAAAGGGATAGCCAACCTAACATTAAAGGGACAGTCTACCATAGAATTGTTATTGTTTTAAAAGATAGATACAGGTATACCCCGCTCATACAGCGGGTTAGGGACCTGAGCCCCGCTGTAAAGTGAAAACCGCCTTAAAGTGAAACAAGGCAGTTTTAGCTATCTTTTCATTTGCCAGTGTGTTTAAAAACTTAAAAACATGTTTAAACTAACATATATTAGAGGTGCAATATTGCTATGTTTAGTTTAACACTAGCTCAGCACAGTATTCAATAAATACTGTACCTGTAAAATAGTGACAATTACTGTAGTAAAATTTGCCAGACTATAACACTGAGACACAGATTGCACTGTAATGCTGTAAAGAAAGTGAACTGCACATAACAAAATGGTGTCAGTCACTTTTCTCGCAATCTCACGAAGATTACAGCACTGTTTCAAATATTTGGAGGTTGAACTTCAGCTCCACAAAGCACTGTATATGCGAAGCGCTGTAAAGTGAAGCGCTGTAAAGTTAGGTATACCTGTAATCCCTTTATTAACCATTCCCCAGTTTTGCATAACCAACACAGTTATATTAATATACTTTTCACCTCTGTGATTACCTTGTATCTAGGAACCTTCTTCCAGCCCCCTGATCACATGATTGCGACTGTTTATTATCTATTGTCTTAAATTTAGCATTGCTTTGTGCTAAATCTTAAATAACCCCCTGTGCCTGAACACAGTGTTATCTATATGGCCCATGTGTACTTTCTGTCTCTTTGTGTTGAAAAGAGATTTAAAAAGCATGTGATAAGAGGCAGCCCTCAAAGGCTTAGAAATTAGCATATGAGCAGAGAATGCAAGAGTGCTGCACTGTTAGCCCTTTTTGTCAGTGTATGCTTCTGTTTAGAGCTACGGCTCTTTTTGGTTTTAAGTGTTCTGAATAAAGCCTTTTTACTTTTATTACCTTTTTGTACTGTCCCCTATTTTGACTTTTGGATTAAGTAGGTCTGCAGCCCTGTAGCCGCAACAAACTCTTGCATTCTCTGATCCCATTTGCGCCCTTGACAGAGGCGTGTCGGCTGGGCTCCCTACTTCCGGAATCAACATTGCTGGCTGCATGGAGGAGCGGAACGGAGGCCATACATAGACACGCTGAAGCGACGCTGCTCAGTGAACGGACCATAACCCCCACAGGAACGGTAAGCGCCACACAAGTGTACTTTCCATATGTTTAGTTTAAACTAAGAATACCAAGAGAAAAAAGCAAATTTGATGATAAAAGTAAATTGAAAAGTTGATTAAAATTAAAAGTCCTATCTGAATGATGAAAGTTTAATGTATACTAGACTGTCCCTTTAAACTGTGATGATTCAGATACAGCAGAAATTAAAATCACCTCATAACTGTCATGCTATTTTTAGTGTATTTCTTCCTTCTCTTGAATTTCATTTTCATTAAGAAATGTCATCTTATATGCCAGCCGATTTTATAACACCTGTGTAGGGGTGGTTTTTAAAACTAGATTGCAATCCGGAGGGGTTACACAGGTACAGAGAGAAAACTGGTCCAGCTCTTAAAATATCCATTGATTGTAAATAAATACATATAATACCCTGATGATATGTTATATTCACAATTATTCCTGCTCAGAATAATAATACAATTACACTATATACATATTTTGGTATAAATAAACACAGAGACATGAAAGACAACATTGTTGTGTTGCATAAGATTTCTGACACACACATACACATATTATATATACAATATATATATATATATATACACACACACAAGTATGTGCAAAGATATATGTACAAATTCTAGCATTAATAATCATTTATAAAAAAATAACATGAGATAAAATCATATCATGACTTCTAGAAATACAAATACACATTAATTTATGGGAAAGTATCATATAACAAATAAATATAAAAATAACTTTCTATGAGATATTGTTTGTTGAGGTATAAATCAAGCTATTTCTTGGACATTAACAGATGAGAATTAAAGATTAGCTTTAGAGAAATGTGCTTGTTCATGGACAGTAATGAAATGGTATAAATAAAGTTGGAAAAAACCTGAATAACCATGACATCGATGACTGTTAGTTAACAACAGTCCGATGCTCATCGCACTGTACTTGACGCACATGTTTTTGACGTGTTTTTTATAAATAAGGGCATTGTATGTGGATCTGTGGCAGCAATGTCTGGCGAGCATATTGACGCCTGTGAATGCACCGAGATTGACGCTTTGATAAATAAGCCCCCGTTGTAAAAAAACTGTTAAATGTAAATAACTTTTGGTATGTTCAATCAAATGTCCTGATAATTTTAGAATATGTTTGAATAGATAGATTAATGCATTCTGGGACGTTTGGGGGAAATTGGTTAACATCTAAGTAAAATTTTGTATGTTAAGCCACATTAAGCTCCCCAAAAAGCAAGCTTAATGTCACTCATTTGCCTTTTGGGAAACCAAAATCCATGAAACTTCTAGGATAGGTTTGGAAAGTGAACAACTGAGTTTGTGCCAAGTTTCAAAGCAATTGATTGATGTTTAGGTGAATTTTGTACATTAAGCTCTTTATACATTAAGCTGCTCAGTGCTCACATTAACGCCTAGATTTAGAGTTTTGCGTTAGAGGGGGTGCGTTAGCTACGCATGGTTTATTTCTAACGCACAGAGTTTTTTAACGCGGGTATTTAGAGTTTATAAACAACCTTCTAATGATACTCCTAACGCGTGTATTTCACACGCGGAATCCCGCCCGCGTTAGACAGTCTCCCATAGAGATCAATGGAAAAGCAAAAAAAGACGCTTTTTTCACCTAACACTCGATCTCGCGAGAAATATGCACTGCTCGGTCATATGATGTATACCACATAATGCACAACAATAACACACCGAAAATGCCACAACAACAATCACAAAACAAAGCACATAAGCATTACACATTCAGAAGCGGGGGCAAATTAATAAAATAAAATAAAGGGAATACGCATATACTTTAAGATGCGGAAATACGGAAAATAACAACAAGGAAAAATAAATGCACAATCATACACAAGAAAAATACTCGCATTCAATATTACTATATATTAGGACAAACATACATATACAACACTTCACTAATACCACACCATCGCAAATTAACATTTACACATAATACTATTGCACAATGTTATAAAAAACGAGCACTATGACATCATCGCATTCTACGCATTCCACAAATACAAACTCGAAATGAGCATGCGCAAATTCACACAACTAATACACTTTGCACAAATAATAATTACTAACAAAGCACACCTGAACACAATTTACAAACCGGTACATCATTAAACATTTACACAGGGTATATAAGCACCACACAAGCATTGCTTCTTTGACTGTGTTGCTAGTGGGTTTTTGGAGATTACAGAGAGATTTAGTGCCTTATTGTGAGTTAGTTCGTGTTAGTGTGAGAGAGTCAGTTAGTGTTATCGTGAGTGAGTTAGTGGGAGTAAGTGGTAGTGTGAGTTATTCAGAGTTAGTGGTAGTGTGAGAGAGTCAGTTAGTGTTATCGTGAGTTAGTGGGAGTTAGTGGTAGTGTGAGTTATTCAGAGTTAGTGGTAGTGTGAGAGAGTCAGTTAGTGTTATTGTGAGTTAGTGGGAGTGTGAGTTAGTGGGAGCGTGAGTTAGTGGGAGCGTGAGTTAGTGGTAGCGTGAGTTAGTGGGAGTGTGAGTTAGTGGGAGTGTGAGTTAGTGGGAGCATTAGTGAGCGACAGTTGGTTTGGGTGAGTGTGCGAGTGCTTTTTCTGCATATTTAACACATTTACACGCAAACACATTCAATACATACATACACTTATCAATAACACTACCTACACTCCATACCCCATACCCTCTCATACTACACTCCATACCCCATTCCCTGTAGTCCCATTCCCTTTCATCCCATTTACTCTTATCCCATACCCCATCCCATCCCCTAGTTACATTTAGTTTACATATCCTCCTTTTAGTCTTCTTATACATTTTGTTTGTTTAAATACTCCTTACCCTCTTTTATTTATATCCCTTTCACACTTTCAGCACTTTTTTTGTATTTTTAGTTCTTTATTTTGACCCCCTTTCATTTGATCACACTCACTTTTTGTTTGCTTAGTTGGGGTTTAGTTTAGGAAAGAGATGGAGGAGGAGGAGGGCAGGCAGGAGATTAGTCAGGGGAGAGGTAGAGGGGGGAGGAGAGATAGGGGGAGAGGAACAGGACAGGAAGGGGGCAGGAAGCGGGGGTGGAAGTGGTGGGTGGACCCAGCCACTTGGTTCAAGATGGGTGTTATTACTGTATGCTGGACTGTTATATTGTTGCTGACCTCTGCTTGTCTGACCACTATGCCTGTTAACGCTTAAACTGCTGGATTGATTTACTGCTGCTGAACTCTGCTTGTCTGACCACTCTGCTTGTTTAACCCTAAACTGCTGGATCAATTTACTGCTGTTGAACTCTGCTTGTCTGACCACTCTGCCTCTTTACCCCTAAACTGCTAGATTTAAATACTATTGCTGAACCCTGTCTGTCTGACTACTCTGCTTGATTAACCCCTATTGCTCTGGATTGCCTCCCTCTGTTGCCAAACCCTGCCTGCCTGACTATTCAAGTGGTTTATCTCTGGACTGCTTTACAGATGCCAAACCCTGCCTGCCAGACCATTCTAGTGGTTTACCTTTGAACTGCCTTTCTCTGATTCCCTGTTTGAACCGAAGACTATCCTGACTGTGGTGAGTGCCGCTTACCTCACCTTGCAAACTTTCTCTGCTCTGGGATATTCCCTATCATTCCTGCTCGACGCTGGGATAAGAAGACTACTGGCCGAGTTTCGGTCTTATAGTGGAGTATCCCACGAGCATTACAGTAGTTGCTTTTAAGAAGCCTTCTGTTTCTACATTTTTTGAGGGGTCTCGTCTTACTGACAAGACTTTTCATATCATCTATACAAAGCAATATAGGAGCGCCTAAAAGGCTAAAGTAAACCACAGGTTCCTTGTATAGGTTACATAAAATAATGTCACCAATATTTGGTTGTGACCCAATAGATATAAAAAAACATAAAAAATTCATAAAAGAATTTTTACTTTAATAACAAAAAACAAAAAACAGAAACAGATATTTTAAAATCCTCACAGATTTGATCAATAATTATGATCGGTGTACTTCCAATTTGATTAGATACTAACAGTTATCCAGCTATGATTTTAGGAAAGAAGCTACATCTAAAGCAGTAAACTCATAATAAGGCTGGTACTCAATAATTATGAAAACACAAATATCTTAGGGACCAATGCGAGCCCCAATATTTGTTATGTGTATTTTAGTCAAATAGTTGATGGGGTCTCCTAACTGATAACATAAAAAAATGAAAATAGAATTATAGATGACACCGGATAGAACAACTCCGTGAAATGCTAATATAAAATAAAATAGTGGGTAAACAATACAAAAAAGGAAATTTCTTAGGTGAATGTGTGACAAATACAACGATATCAAATGTAAAAATTATAAGAAAAAATGTGTGTATATATTCACTTGTGAAAACAATGTTGGTCAAATTGCATTCTGATTACATGCACTCTTCAAGCTCTAAGAAATGAGCACACGAACCTCATAGGTTTAGCTAGCAAATACAAATAACCAGAGAAAAATGATTAATTGGTGAGAAACCTTTGATATCATTTTTAATTTAAAAAATTGCTTTTTTAATAATGCAAATCATTATTTGTTTTCTAGACTGTCCCTTTAAAAAAATTACATATGCTAACATATACTAATATTTGGTGATTGTTGGTATATCTACATGTATTTGTTCAAACAAGAAATATTGCAAAAAGATTTCTATTGACGTGTTAAATAAAGTCTATTTTCTTAAAGAGACATTATTGTGTTTGATTTATTTTAGAAAGACATTTGTTTTAACAAGGAATATGGTTTAAAGTCCTTTTAGGAGTGACTAAACAAATATATGCTAACAATAATATATTTGGAGATTAACCAATGTGGAACTCATACATTATACAAAAATCAACATTTGCATTAAAGGGACAGTATACAATCTTTTTAACAGAACTGCTTGTAATAGACACTACTAGAAACAACAAGATTAACATATACTGATATCCAAATCAATATGAAAAAGCTTTAAACAATTTAAAATAAAATCGTGTTATCTCTTTTGAAAAGATAGTTGTAAACCCCATTCCAAGTGTAAAACAAGACAATACCCCTTCCTTAACATATGTTATTTGAACATAAGCAAAAGTAAACATGTCTTTGGTAAACAATGGACTATATAACTAGAGGGGAACAAAAACATATTTTGTTTTTAATGTAAGTGTATAATGACCCTTTAATAAATATACAACAAAATAACATCTAGAAGAAGTCGGCATCTCATATATTTAGCATATGATAAAGATAAATGCACATTGATTACTTGATTCTAATACAATAGCGCATATTTATTAATTTGATATCTTGAAAATTAAACACAACATAGTCATTTTTCATAAAAAGGAACATATTGTTGAGAAACATATTAAACAAGATGGACTATATTTAGGGATTTGCACTTGCCTCGAAATATTTTATGCATGAAAACATTTTGCTTTCATTCGTTTATTCAACCAAACAGCCAGCAAAACAGAATGTTGTGTTCTTTATCAGCTATGGGTCAACAATGTTACATAATGCACACAATCCATACTCGCCATGGTTTTAAACTTGTCTTCTCATTCACAAACGTGTGTTACGTGCAAAATCAAATATTGCGGGACTACGTAATACAATCAGACTTTTTTTACACCTTTGCATGTGACGTCTTAATTAACATGGCGCATCCTTGATCACGTAAAAACGCCATCCAATAAAAGGCGCATCCTTGATCACGTAAAAACGCCATCCAATAAAAAGTGCATCCTTGATCACGTAAAAACGCCATCCAATAAAAGGCGCATCCTTGATCACGTAAATACACCATCCAATAAAAGGTGCATCCTTGATCACGTAAATACGCCATCCAATAAAAGGCGCATCCTTGATCATGTAAAAACGCCATCCAATAAAAGGCGCATCATTGATCACGTAAATACGCCATCCAATAAAAGGCGCATCCTTGATCACGTAAAAACGCCATCCAATAAAAGGCGCATCCTAAGGCGCATACTTGATCACGTAAAAACGTCAGCCAATACAAGGAATCATTGGACAGCCTGGAAGGTGACGTCTTAAGCAAAATGGCGCATCCGAGATCGATGAAAAACCTCAGCCAATACAAGGACTCAGTTGATAGTTTGGCATATCAATAAGATATTTATATTTTATATTTATATTTTAGTAACTAGTATGTGTCTATATTGCTATCTAGGAATGTCACGATAGATAACGAAATACTGTTATCTATCAAATAGAATACATTATAGAAAATAAGGAGATATTTCATTAGAAGCATAGGATTTATAACTAAACTATTTAGCAAGCAGCATATTTTAACCCCTTAATGACAAGTGACGTACCAGGTACGTCCTGCAAAAACTTGCAGTTAGTGACAATGGACGTACCTGGTACGTCACTTGTCTAAGAGAGTGCTGGAAGCGATCGCAATCGCTTCCAGCAGCTCTCAGGGTATTGCAGTGATGCCTCGATATTGAGGCATCCTGCAATACCCTTAGAAAGCATCCGATGCAGAGAGAGCCACTCTGTGGCCCTCTCTGCACCGGTAGCGATGCGGCCGGTTCGTTGGTGGGTGGGAGCGCAACAGGGAGGCGGGTGGGCGGCCCATCGCTACCCGGCATCCGGCTCCTGTTAGTGCAATGTGCACGCCGGGTGCCGGGAGCGCGCGGGTGCGCGCGCACGCCCGCGATCACCTAAACACACTGACACCAATGAGTGGGAAGAGGGGGGGAAATATATATATATGAGGATCTGGGAGGGGGAGGGGGTTGGGGTATTGTGGGGGGCTGCTACACTACAGAAAAAAATAAATTAGTAATAAAAAATAATAATTAAAAACACTTTTTTGGGGGGCAAATTGGGTACTGGCAGACAGCTGCCAGTACCCAAGATGGCGGCAATTAGGTAGGGGAGAGGGTTAGATTGCTGGGGGGGGGGGGGATCATGGAGGTTGGGGCTAAGGCAGGAGTCCATCACAGCTAAAACATTTTATTTTTTTTTATTAAAAAAAATAAAAACTCCTTTTATTTAGTACTGGCAGACTTTCTGCCAGTACTTAAGATGGCGGGGACAATTGTGGGGTGGGGGAGGGAAGAGAACTGTTTGGGAGGGATCAGGGGGTGGGATGTGTCAGGTGGGAGGCTGATCTCTACCCTAAAGCTAAAATTAACCCTGCAAGCTCCCTACAAGCTACCTAATTTAACCCCTTAACTGCTGGGCATAATTTACGTGTGGTGCGCAGCAGCATTTAGCGGCCTTCTACTTACCAAAAAGCAACCACAAAGCCATATAAGTCTGCTATTTCTGAACAAAGGGGATCCCAAAGAAGCATTTACAACCATTTGTGCCTTAATTGCAGAAGCTGTTTGTAAATAATTTCAGTGGGAAACCTAAAGTTTGTGACAAAATTTGTGAAAAAGTGAACTTTTTTTTTATTTGATGACATTTGGCGGTGAAATGGTGGCATGAAATATACCAAAATGGGCCTAGATCAATACTTTGGGTTGTCTTCTAAAAAAAAATATATACATGTCAAGGGATATTCAGGTATTCCTGACAGATATCAGGGTTCCAATGTAACTAGCGCTAATTTTGAAAAAAAGTTGTTTGGAAATAGCAAAGTGCTACTTGTATTTATGGCCCTATAACTTGCAAAAAAAGTAAAGAACATGTAAACATTGGGTATTTCTAAACTCAGGACAAAATTTAGAAACTATTTAGCATAGGTGTTTTTTGGTGATTGTAGATGTGTAACAGATTTTGGGGGTCAAAGTTAGAAAAAGTGTGTTTTTTTCAATTTTTTCCTCATATTTTATATTTTTTTTTATAGGAAATTATAAGATATGATGAAAATAATGGTATCCTTAGAAAGTCCATTTAATGGCGAGAAAAACGGTATATAATATGTATGGGTACAGTAAATGAGTAAGAGGAAAATTACAGCTAAACACAAACACTGCAGAAATGTAAAAATAGCCATTGTCATTAAGGGTAAGAAAATTGAAAAATGGTCCGGTCATTAAGGGGTTAAGTAGACATGAAATCAATATTTTAAGGTTACACGATTATGTACGACATTGCAATTTGAAATACATTGTAACAATAAATGAAAATCTTTGGATTATAGTGTTTCATGTCCCTTTAAATGAAAATTAATGCTAGGAGATGCATTAGTAAAATAGGGATGTGTTAGATATTATATGTTAAAGGGACAGTCAACCCCAGAAATTTATTTTTAGAAAATATAGCTAATCCCTTCATTACACATTACTCATTTTTGAACAACAAACACAGTTATATATTAATATACATTCTATTTCTGTTATTATCTTGTATCTAAGCTTCTGCTGACTGCCCCATTATTTCTGTTCTTTTGACAGACATTCCATTCAGTTTAGCCAATCAATGCTCACTCCTAGGTCACTTTACGTGCATGAGCTCAATGTTATCTATATGAAACATGTGAACTAATGCCTTATAGTAGTCAATATTTTTAAAACATTAGAGGCAGTCTTCAAGGTCGAAGAATTTAGCATATGAACCTCCTAGGTTTACCTTTCAAATAAGAATAACAAGAGAACAAAGCTAAATTGGGAATAAAATCCAATTAAGAATTTGGTTAAACTCGCATGCCCTATTGAAATCATGATTCATCTTTTTGGACTTGACTGTCCCTTTAACTATAGCTATGGTGTACATCTTTAACATTTAAAAGATACACATGAGAAATGCATATGCCATTGATGTTTTGAGATATGTTTAGATTGTTTTTGAATAACAATAATGACACATGTATTGATCAAACCTGTCACTTATTCAAGTTGAAATATGGTCAGCCTACCTATAGCCATATATATGGGAGGATACGTATTTTGTTGAAATGTTTAGATAAAGATATTCCTCATCTAAAATATGCGCATTACACACAGAGATCGATTTGGTTACACTACTACAATAAGATAGAATTGAAATACATGTGCTGTCAACATTACAATAAGATTGTTTATTAATAAGATTATATGTCCTTGATCATGTAAAAAGGACCAAAACGCTTTAGAAATGGAAATCCATTCATTAACAATTGTGGACAGCATCACTTAAAGGGACATGAAATAACAAATAAATAAAGAGGATGCACAGAGAGAATACTATTTCCATAAAAATAACACTTTACAGGGATTATCTCATTGTATCAATCCTGGGATCATTTGTTAAAGGTGCATCAATTCACGCAGAGTTTACAAATAAACACATGGATGTGAAATTTTAAATATACATATATATATATATATATATATATATATATATATATATATATATATATATATATATATATATATATATATACAAAAATAAAGATATATATATACATATATAAAAAAATTACTATGCTAATCATAATCATGCAATGATAAAGCTTTAAGAAAAATATATAAAGAAAAATAATAAAATTAAATTGGAGATGTAAATCTTAAAGTCATTTACAATTGTATTACATATATGATTCAGGAAACACCATTATTTTTGTTAAGGTCCCTTTAAGGATTAACCACATAAACTAGAGATTTCAATCAATGACATGAATAAAGAGGACAAAGAATCATGGAATGACATGTCTTTTATTAGTATGTCAGAAAACATCAACAACGTTTATAAATAATCTTTTAAAGATCAGGAAAATTGGAGCCATTTGACAAGGTCAAAGAGTGCATCACAGTCCATGAAGAGAGTTGCCAAGGGCCAGCATAGCCCCATTGGAGCCATTGGACAAGGTCAAAGAGTGCATCACAGTCCATGAAGAGAGTTGCCAAGGGCCAGCATAGCCCCATTGGAGCCATTTGACAAGGTAAAAGAATGCATCACAGTCCATGAAGAGAGTTGCCAAGGGCCAGCATAGCCCCATTGGAGCCATTTAACAAGGTAAAAGAGTGCATCACAGTCCATGAAGAGAGTTGCCAAGGGCCAGCATAGCCCCATTGGAGCCATTGGACAAGGTAAAAGAGTGCATCACAGTCCATGCAGAGATTTGCCAAGGGCCAGCATAGCCCCATTGGAGCCATTGGACAAGGTAAAAGAGTGTATCACAGTCCATGAAGAGAGTTGCCAAGGGCCAGCATAGCCCCATTGGAGCCATTTGACAAGGTAAAAGAGTGCATCACAGTCCATGAAGAGAGTTGCCAAGGGCCAGCATAGCCCCATTGGAGCCATTTGACAAGGTAAAAGAGTGCATCACAGTCCATGAAGAGAGTTGCCAAGGGCCAGCATAGCCCCATTGGAGCCATTGGACAAGGTAAAAGAGTGCATCACAGTCCATGAAGAGAGTTGCCAAGGGCCAGCATAGCCCCATTGGAGCCATTTGACAAGGTAAAAGAGTGCATCACAGTCCATGAAGAGAGTTGCCAAGGGCCAGCATAGCCCCATTGGAGCCATTTGACAAGGTAAAAGAGTGCATCACAGTCCATGAAGAGAGTGGCCAAGGGCCATCATAGCCCCATTGGAGCCATTTGACAAGGTAAAAGAGTGCATCACAGTCCATGAAGAGAGTTGCCAAGGGCCAGCATAGCCCCATTGGAGCCATTGGACAAGGTAAAAGAGTGCATCACAGTCCATGAAGAGAGTTGCCAAGGGCCAGCATAACCCCATTGGAGCCATTTGACAAGGTAAAAGAGTGCATCACAGTCCATGAAGAGAGTTGCCAAGGGCCAGCATAGCCCCATTGGAGCCATTGGACAAGGTAAAGGAGTGCATCACAGTCCATGAAGAGAGTTGCCAAGGGCCAGCATAGCCCCATTGGAGCCATTTGACAAGGTCAAAGAGTGCATCCCAGTCCATGAAGAGAGTTGCCAAGGGCCAGCATAGCCCCATTGGAGCCATTTGACAAAGTCAAAGAGTGCATCACAGTCCATGAAGAGAGTTGCCAAGGGCCAGCATAGCCCCATTGGAGCCATTTAACAAGGTCAAAGAGTGCATCACAGTCCATGAAGAGAGTTGCCAAGGGCCAGCATAGCCCCATTGGAGCCATTTGACAAGGTAAAAGAGTGCATCACAGTCCATGAAGAGAGTTGCCAAGGGCCAGCATAGCCCCATTGGAGACATATGACAAGGTAAAAGAGTGCAACAGGCACAACAATAATAAAAAAGGCCAAATGGCAACAATTCAAACACGGAACATCAACATGTGGACGGAAGATTCTTATCTGCGCCCTTGGAGCATCTCCAGATCCTCCACTTATTGGTCATCCCTTTCATCGTCCTGTGCCTGTCCAGCTACAGATTCAAGCATTGACTCAAACCGCATCATACGTTGGAGAGTCAAACGCTGAACCTGTAGCTGGGCATGCACGGTGTCGTTAATCCCTTCAGGCCAACTGCATTCGTCAACACGGCCTGCTCTACGCATGCTAGAGCTTCTAGTGTGAGCCATGTTGAGTCACAGCCTAAAATAAAGAATAAATAAAATATTAATGATAATTACACAACTGAATAAAAAATAAGCAAAGATACATTGTCATCATAAAGACAAATCATTCTTTAAATTAATTTTTGGAAATTGATTATTTACACATTAAATATGTTATTCAGACAGACCTAAACCATTAAAGGGACAGTTTACTCAAACATGTTGTCCCCTTTAATTGGTTTTCGATTATCCACTTTTACAGCTTGAGTGTATAAAATCTTGTAAAAGGATTTCCATTGTACTTACATTGGCAATTTAAATATTTTAGTTATACTGTGGTAGCCACACCTATCCTTAAACATTTTGGCGTTGAGGCCAAGCTGTGTAAACATAGCAACCAGAAGAAATTACATTCCCACTGGGTTATACAAGAAATAATGTATGAACATTTGTACATAAATTGTTGGATCCAAGTAGTGGTGATTGGTATATGTAGTGATATCAAATTAAAGGGACACTGAACCAAAATATTTTATTTACTGATTCAGATAGAGCATGACATTTAAATCAAATTTTTAATTTACTCCTGTTCTTGAAATGTTATAATTCTATAGCTATATTTTAAATGCAAGAATGTAAGTTTATAGGGCAGGCCATTTTTGGTTATCAACCTTGGTTGTCCCTGCTGATTGATGGATACATTCATCCAACAATAAAGAAATGATGTCCAGACTTTTTCTTATTTCAAAATAATTATAGGCATTTCTTTGTTTCAATAAAGATAGCAAGAGAACGAAGAATTGATAAGAGTAGTAAATTATAAATGTGATTAACATTGAATGCTCTATTTGAATCACAATAGAAACAATTTGCCTTCAGTGTACCTTTAAGTATCTTATAATGTTGATTTTGAATGATACTTACAGCTGTGCCTAGAAAGGACAATCCAACACCCAGGACAATGAAGGTTGAGAAAGGGGGAAGGGATGGGATTGTGTTGGGGAGGGATGGGATTAGGTTGGGGAGGGATGGGCTGCCACTCTTGGGTAGGCCGTACGGCTGGGGAGTGGTGAGTTGGGGGCTGGGCAGGTGGGGTAGCTGTACGGGCCAAAAGACGGGGAGAGCAGCGAAGGGGGACGAAGGGGCATTTTTTGGGAGGGACAGGACATGCAAAATGTGAAGGGCCGGGAGGGTCTTGGGTCTGTGGAGGGGCCTGTGAAGGGGCAGGGGCCTGGGCAGGGGTCTGGGCAGGGGCCTGGGCAGGGGACTGGGCAGGGGACTGGGCAGGGGTGGAAAAAGGATGACCAGAAGTGGAGGATCCATCTGAAATAAATAATAAAAATATATTAACATCTCATGCATTATGAAATCAAATCAAGGCATTTCAACTTGATTATGTTTGCAATATACTTAGAAGTGTGTTTGAATTTCTAAACAATGATGACATGAGGATATGGTATGCATATAGGCACTCAGATGAATAACAATGACTGTCTGTACAATTATAAAATTATTATTGTGGTTTGGCCTGGAATATGCATGTGACATCATGATTGCATGAATTAGAAATCAAACAAAAATGAAAGAATAATCAAAGCATATGTTCATGCTGCCTGATATAGAAAGGGGGCAGTAGTGTATTTGAACAGAAAAATAATATTCCTTTTTAAAGTGCAAAAGCTTTAGACTTTGAATGTCTTCAATAAAATGTTTTACAATAAAAAACCATGTTGGATACATGTTAGATATATTTCACATACCATCAGACTCCAAGGGAGCCTCTTCCTCCTCCGTCCCACATGTTAAATCAATCTCTGTAATACATAACATGTTGTGTACACGTTAAGATCAGAAATTATAACATATAATACTGTTGCTCAAAGACACACATCAATGTTGCATTAAAGATATACACACCCAAAGTTATGATTTAAATCATTTTGATGGAGCATACAAATGACATTAGATTTGTTATTCTCAATTATTCAGATTTTCGATTTATTGTTTGTATTATTTTAAAAATCATAAAAGAATAGTACATTGAACATTGAACATTTAAGATTTCTCATGTGTGTATCACTTGATGATTGTTGTCAAAATTGAAAATGTAAACAAACATATGCTATACATCTTCTGAATAACAAAGGTGTAGACTAAGAAACTTGGAATTCTAAATCTTTCAATATTAAACTAAAATTGATATATAATCAGAGGAGTAAATTATATGTTTGTTTCAAATGCAATGCTTCATCAGAATCATGCTCATAATATTGATTACCAATACACCTTCAATGACATATAAATGAGTCAATGGACTTACCAGAAGACTGCAAAGGCAGCTCAGTGTCAGTGCTGGATCCCTCTGGGCTCCCCACAACAACTCTCGAGCCATTTGTGCAATGTACAGTAATCTTGTGTAGGACACAACACATATTGATCACAATACAAAACAAAATTGATTCTTAAAAATATGTAATCATGGTGCTGTTAGAGTATGCTTATATCTATAAAGTAACTCCAACAGTGAATATGTGAATTATATATCAATATTGTTTAATCCAAAGAATGTAAGGATTAATTAATGTATTGTTTATTAAAGGGACACTGACATTAATTTTTTCAGTGATTTAACTGTTCAAACTGTTACAAATTATGTAACATTGACTCCTATTATAATATGTATTTTGAAACATGTTAATCTTAAAGGCAGATATGCAATTATTTAATCAATAAATATTGTTTGTTGAAGGTATCCAACAATCATCAATAACAACCCAGGTTGGTCAACAAAAATGGAGCTGTAGATAAACTAACATTCTTGTTTTTAAAATACATTTATCAAGAGAATGTTGTAAATATGATTATAGTATTAAATTATTTGATTAATATACTGCATGCTCTATCTGAATGACAACAGTAATAATTTTTGATCAGTGTCCCTTTAATAGAAAAAGATATTGATTTGACAATGTCGCTGTTAATGAATTCTCTAGTCCATATGTTGATGTAATGAATGGGATGGAGCATGCAATTACAATATAATATGTTAGTTAAGGATATCCTCAAGAATCTTTAATTAGCCTCTCTTAAAGGGACATGAAGCTCCAAATGTGTCATTGGATACTTTTTGAAACTATGAACTTCTGTTATCTGAACACATGATTTGAACATATGTAAATAGGCCAATTTCTGAATGAAAAAACCGCAGGTTAATCCCAGTAATGCATTGCTTAAATTAAACCAAACTCAATATGTTTTTAGAATAACGAAAACAACAGACTGAACCAATTTAGCTAATAAAATGTTTATACAAAACAAGAAAATAACGTGTCGAAATCATTCAATTTAACATTTAGTTGTCATGTCCCTTAAATGACTCGAACAATTAAAAATATGTAATGTATATTTTAAAATTCAAAACATATGCAAAACTCTGTGAATGTGGTCAAAATGTATCCCAATAATATTAAGCAATACACAGGGGAAGAATATTAATTGGCCATTCAAAGAATCTTACATTAAAATGAAGATATCAAGAATAGATGTGATATCTTAAAATCGTCAAAATTTCAGATTCGTATTACAATGTAATCTAAAATATTTTATATTTTATTATTTTTAACTTTTTAAAATATAGAATTTGAGCATCCATATAAATATCGAACAATGTGGATGTTTTATGTAATGTTCTGTCCATGTTTCTAAGACAAATGTCAATTAAAATAAGACATACCATGCTGTGACAAGCCCTGGCTTGAGGTTCCAGCACCAACATCACAATCTGTAAAATATTAAATGAGGATTGGATATTATTAATACAAATCATGCCATGTTTAAACACTTTAAATTAGTACAAAATCACTGACAAACTAATAATATATTTTTAGTCCCATGAGTTCATTTTTTCATCAATTAATTTCATCATAAATATCTCCTGTACTCTTATTTTCAATCAGTTATGTTGTTGACTGTATCTTTAATTAATTTGTTGTGTTATTTCATTCTCATCAATTGATGGACATAGTTCATTGTTTATTTGGATTCTGCTAGTATATTTTTTATTATGTATAAGATTGAAAATAAGAATACTGTATTCTTCACATATATAATAATTCACATTTACATTTGACCAACATGTGTAAAGCGATGCCAGTTACAGCAAACCCATGTTCACGTGTGTGCACTATTCTATTTCTCGGGATCATTGCGCAATGATTCCAAGCGGAATTAGGCATCCGTGATTTGAACAACATGTGTAAAGCAATGCCAGTTACAGCAAACCCATGTTTACGTGTGTGCGCTATTCTATTTCTCGGGATCATTGCGCAATGATTCCAAGTGGAATTAGGCATCCGTGATTTGACCAACATGTGTAAAGCGATGCCAGTTACAGCAAACCCATGTTCACGTGTGTGCGCTATTCTATTTCTCGGGATCATTGCGCAATGATTCCAAGCGGAATTAGGCATCCGTGATTTGACCAACATGTGTAAAGCGATGCCAGTTACAGCAAACCCATGTTCACGTGTGTGCACTATTCTATTTCTCGGGATCATTGCGCAATGATTCCAAGCGGAATTAGGCATCCGTGATTTGAACAACATGTGTAAAGCAATGCCAGTTACAGCAAACCCATGTTTACGTGTGTGCGCTATTCTATTTCTCGGGATCATTGCGCAATGATTCCAAGTGGAATTAGGCATCCGTGATTTGACCAACATGTGTAAAGCGATGCCAGTTACAGCAAACCCATGTTCACGTGTGTGCGCTATTCTATTTCTCGGGATCATTGCGCAATGATTCCAAGCGGAATTAGGCATCCGTGATTTGACCAACATGTGTAAAGCGATGCCAGTTACAGCAAACCCATGTTCACGTGTGTGCGCTATTCTATTTCTCGGGATGATTGCGCAATGATTCCAAGTGGAATTAGGCATACGTGATTTGACCAACATGTGTAAAGCGATGCCACTTACAGCAAACCCATGTTCACGTGTGTGCGCTATTCTATTTCTCGGGATCATTGCGCAAGGATTCCAAGTGGAATTACGCATCCGTGAAATAATTTTGGATAAAGTAGTGTGATGAGTATCATTTCATAAAGACTTCAAATATATTTGCAATTGGGTGTATTACGAGATTAAAATAGTATATATGTTAATATTGAACAAGAACAAAGAATATATCTGTCTTAGGAATCGATAGTTAATGTAGGAAATGGTGGATGATAGTTATTTCACGGATGCGCAATTCCATTTTCGCTCTGTGACGCATATTCTGTAGAGCGCAAGAAACATCATTCATATTTAATGCGTGACTAATCTAAAATCAGATATCCAAACATCATATGTAGCGTATGTTGTGAGATCTATATAGGTTTAATATTTGACTATATACAAATTTCAATAAAATCGAGTAAAATATTAATATATTATATGAAGTTGGATAGTTACCTGGTTCAGATTCTCTGTCCGCTCCTCCCAGGCCACCGGACGGAGAAGGAGCTGCACTGGCCCCCGGGTCAGGACTTATAGATCCAGCAGCTGGGAGGGAAGAAGAGGAGGCAGAGGATGGAGAGGATCTAAATCTTTTGGGGACCCGGAGACTGAGGAGCTCGCATAAAATCACCTCATAAGGGAGTAGGTAGAGTTTCCGCGGGGCCTTTCTTTTGCCCCCTCTTTTACGGGCTTGTACCCACTCCCTTATGAGGTCGACTTTTTTGGACAAGCGCAACCTCATATCTCTGAATCTCCGCATGATCTGATCCTGGCTCCTCTGGACGTGCAACACCAATTGAACCGCATTGGTGATAGACTCCCAGAGGGCCTTCTTAACATGCGCATCTGTCGACCTCCTCTTGTTCCCAAACAGCTGGGGATAAAAGTCCTGGACGGCGTGGACCAGTGCAGCGCTCTCCTGCTTGGTAAACCTGGGAGGTTTCATGCCTGCTAGCCCCAAACAAAATATTATCTCGATATAATATATATACAGCCTGCAGGCATTAGAGAACTGACAAAGATGGCAACGTGTAATGGACTTTTATATGGTGAAGTAAACATGAGATGCACCATGGGACAAGTTATCTGTACATCTGATTGGATAAAAGTTTGAAATATTGTTAGAATGACTGTGAGACCATCCTGACTCAAGTTGTGTTTGTGTGATGAACTCTGATTGGCCGTTCCTTAATGTTTCATATCTTAGTAACTTCCATACACATACCTCCTGGTGGTGCTGTTACTTCATTTTTCATGTAGACTTATTTGTAACTCAGGGCCTGTCATGCGGATATGTGTGACGCAGATTTAATATACGTGATCCGTTAAATATTAATGTTTAAATTCACCATATAATGTCACCTAATACTGTCACATTATTAAATGTTGTAGACATTTTTCGGTTTAATATCGGTCTGTTTCTTTAATACAAATACGTTGGATTAATACACATTTAACATTGTATGTATTTATTGTTCATAAAATCAATTCCGTGACTTATTGTGAAGTATTGACATTGCTCTATTAAATGTATTTATAATGCACATTGATTGTGTGCTATTGCGTGACATTAGACTAGAATGTTTAAAGACGCAAATCTCGTGTTTCAAGATACGTTTCTCACGCAACATTTCAGAATGTGCAATTTCTGGTTATAATGTCCGTAACTTGGATAATCTGTTTATAAATGTTAAACTACAGGTTTGTTTGTTATTAGTAAATAAACCTTGAGCTTGTATTTGTCTGAACTGCTCATATATGTTATTGTGCAATGGCGTCTTTATTTTTAAAGAGACATTACAACCAAACAATTGTATCAAATGATCTGTAGAGATCAAAAATGTTTAGACTTTAAAATTTAACTCAATTTATCTTTGTATTTAGATATCCTTAACTGAAGAAATTTCAATGCACATGGTTGAGCCAATCACATAAGGCATCTCTGTGCATCCACCAATCTTCATCTACTGAGCCTATCTCGATATGCTTTTCAAGCAAAGTATGTCAAGATAATGAGATAAGAGAAGTAAATACACTCTTTAAATCTCTTAAAGGGACACTGTACAAAATATTTAGCGTTCATGAATCAGATTGAGCCTGACATTTTAATCAACTTTCTAATGTAATCCTATTCTAAAATTTTAATATTTCTCTTGTTATCTTTATTTTAAAATCAAAAATGTAATTTTATATTACGGACCATTTTTTTAGAACATGGGTTGTCCTTGCTGATTGTTGGATAAAGTAATCCACCAATAAAAAAGTGCTGTCCAGAGTACTGAAGGGAAAAAAATAAACAATTTAATGCCTTCTTTTTAAATTAATGATAGCAACATAACGATGAAATTTGATAATATGAGTAAATTATAAAGTTGCTTAAAATTGAATACTCGTCAGAATTACTAAATTTTAAAAATGTTATCAGTCTCCCTTTAAGGATATTTTTAGTTCATGTCCCTTTAAGGAGACATTTCACAATAATGCAGGAAATATCATAAACCTAGGCACCTTACTTTATCAAACTTAGTATAACATGTGACTAAAGCATATTTAGATTACCTTCTGGATTGTTTTCCCCACTGTGAATGAAATATATATTGTAATGTCTGTATTTCGCCGTCTTCAGCTTAGAGGGACATTAAGCTATATGTTATTTATGTATTTTGAAGAATACTCGAAAAATTAAAAATTATAATATTTTTTTTTATTCTCTCATTAGCTTTTAATTATATATATTCTTTGATTTTAAAAAAGCTACATAGGCTATTTTGATGCTGATTGTTGGTTGCACATAGATGCCTTATGTCATTGTCTAAGACATGTGCATTGATGTGTCTTTTTCTAAGTATATTTAAAGACTGAATGTAATTCAATAGTACATTCAAAATATGTTTTTTTTTATTGTTTAAAATTCAATACACAATATATTTTTTTAATGTCCCTTTAAGGACAAAACCATTCGGAATGTGGATTTAATATTGTAGAAATAAACTAAAGGGGAATGAAAATACATATAGATATGTTATGTCTAACCAAGAGGTAAGATTACAAAATTGTTCAAATTATATTAATAACTATAGTTAAATGACCCTTTAAATGACCCCACTAGAACAGAAAATCAATTAATATGGCATATAATAACTAGCTTGTGCGAAATATGAAGTTAACTGACCATTTTAATGTTTTTTAAAGCTAGATTTATGAAAACAATGTTTTTGTATACCTAAGGAAGATACAAGATCTTATGTAAAAATTTTGACATTCAACCACACTGTCTCTTTAAAGTGAACCACTTTCACTTCTTAAAAGTGAAAAGAAAGTTATGTCAAATTCTGACTACATATCTGAAAATATTGTTAAATTTTAACAGCTAAAAATTACACAATAAAAGCATCGATGAATTTCAATCCCCAATTAATTTAAAAAAAGCTACTTGACTTTAACATTCTCTGAATCAGTGGATTTTCAAAAATTAATGCTATACATGATGCCTAGTTTGATCTTATGCATGTGCTTGTCAAATAGACAACTACCAGTCATGGGAGTCAAATATTTTTTTATTGACAGATTATATCGATATTTATTATAATCTGTTCAAAAGATGGTCTTTAATCAAAATAAAAGGTTTATTATTACCAAATATATTTTTTTTTAAATAAATAAAGCAAACAATGAAAATCTGTAAAAAAACACAAATATAAAAAGTTAATACACACGTTGTAAAATATTCATTAAATAAAATAAGTTTAAAATCATCTTGTGTCTATGCTCTAACTTTGTGCAACATTTTATCAAGATATTTATGAATCGAAAACACAAACATAAAATCTATACATAATAGAAAATACCATTATATTGTGTAATCTAAATTACACTTAAATATGAGATTTTCAAATTATACATAATGCATATCACATTTAAATAATCAAAAATACATATATGTATGTTGAACATAAATGTAATATTTAATGTCCATTCAAATACCTCTATCAACTATAATATGTATTCCTTTGTCTGATTGTGATACAGAAAAATCCAATTATGAACAAAGTAGTGGTCATGTGTGTAAGCTAAAAATATTCTAATATAGGACATGTATGTTTTCAAAATATTTTACATTCTTCTTCCTGGGATTCTTAACTAGCATGCATTTGGCAAACCAACCTCAATTATGCATGGTCTTTGAAAGTTAATTCTCTAGAAAACAGTTTATCTTCAATAGGTGTCTTATTCATCATTTCCAAAATAGAGGACTGTGAAATACCATCTAAAAATAAATAAATAAATAAATAAATAATCTAAGTGTCTCCAATAGGATGCCTCCACAGCCTTATTCCATCAAATAGTTGGCACTTACCATGTGAACATGTCTTTGTATGGTTTTCAAGGTCAGCAGATTTGAAAGACAATGCCAGGCATGATCCCATTGGTATTCTTCACTTTCAATCTTGGCTTTTTCACTTTCAGTCTGGGAATTCTTCACTTTCAGTCTTCGAATTCTTCACTTTCAGTCTTTAGATGAAGTCATCTCCCTAATGGCAGAAAAAGGTGTGATAAAATTATTACTACAAGTGTGTGAATCAGTTCTGTACCCCTCTACCACCCCCCATTTCAGAACTAATTGATGTCACTAGCTTACTAAGCATGTGTAGCATCTTGTGCTATGTTCTATAAAAGTGTGAAGATGAGTCATATTGAGCAGAACGAGCCTCTAATGTGTGACTTTGAACCATAGTCATGCTAGAGGATCCCTTTCTGAGTATTTACATTTTAAGTAATGTGCAAACTAAATACTAGTTTTGAAAATATATGCCATATGATGTATTTGTGTAAAATTCCTGCCAGCAACAGTCCATACATTTTTACTTACCAGCTGATGTTGTCTTTGAAAACCAGGTGGCAAAGACTCGCTACAGGACCCAATGACCAGAGCATCACCTATATTAATAAATGAAACCAATTGTTAGAATTTGATGAACAATCCTAACATGTTTGCACAATTCTCTATTTGTCATTTCCCTAGAGTTCACATCTATTGACAATACTCCAATCTAACTTCTATTATTTACCTTCTGAAGTGGCGGTTGATGATGTCTTCTCTGACATTGAGCCCCTCGTCCCGGAATGGCCCCTCTAGAACAGGCTCGTCCTCCTCATCTTCGAGGAGGCGTCGGGGCACCTGGACGGCCTGCAGCATCCCAGCCCGCTCTGCAATATTATGCAGGACGCTACAGGCTACAACGATCTTAGCCACCTTCTTTGGACTGTACTGGAGGGCTCCTCCCGACCTGTCAAGGCACCGGAATCTCATTTTGAGTAGCCCAAACATCCTCTCAACCACAGCCCTGGTTCTCTTGTGCGCCCTATTGTAGCACTCCTGAGCCTCATCAGTAGGGTTACGTAACGGCGTAATGAGCCAAGGCCGGCTCATGTAACCAGAATCACCTATAAATTATGAACAGAACAAAATTAAAAATTAATCCACAAAAAAGTATTTATCTTCAAAAATAATTTTGTGTACACGATAATCTACTAACAAATGTTTAAATTTAAAAAGAATAATCTAGTTCAATCTTATTCTCTATCTTCCCATTTCATCTAAGACATGCTTCATACAGGGAGTGCAGAATTATTAGGCAAGTTGTATTTTTGAGGATTAATTTTATTAATGAACAACAACCATGTTCTCAATGAACCCAAAAAACTCATTAATATCAAAGCTGAATAGTTTTGGAAGTAGTTTTTAGTTTGTTTTTAGTTATAGCTATTTTAGGGGGATATCTGTGTGTGCAGGTGACTATTACTGTGCATAATTATTAGGCAACTTAACAAAAAACAAATATATACCCATTTCAATTATTTATTTTTACCAGTGAAACCAATATAACATCTCAACATTCACAAATATACATTTCTGACATTCAAAAACAAAACAAAAACAAATCAGTGACCAATATAGCCACCTTTCTTTGCAAGGACACTCAAAAGCCTGCCATCCATGGATTCTGTCAGTGTTTCGATCTGTTCACCATCAACATTGCATGCAGCAGCAACCACAGCCTCCCAGACACTGTTCAGAGAGGTGTACTGTTTTCCCTCCTTGTAAATCTCACATTTGATGATGGACCACAGGTTCTCAATGGGGTTCAGATCAGGTGAACAAGGAGGCCATGTCATTAGATTTTCTTCTTTTATACCCTTTCTTGCCAGCCACGCTGTGGAGTACTTGGACGCGTGTGATGGAGCATTGTCCTGCATGAAAATCATGTTTTTCTTGAAGGATGCAGACTTCTTCCTGTACCACTGCTTGAAGAAGGTGTCTTCCAGAAACTGGCAGTAGGACTGGGAGTTGAGCTTGACTCCATCCTCAACCCGAAAAGGCCCCACAAGCTCATCTTTGATGATACCAGCCCAAACCAGTACTCCACCTCCACCTTGCTGGCATCTGAGTCGGACTGGAGCTCTCTGCCCTTTACCAATCCAGCCACGGGCCCATCCATCTGGGCCATCAAGACTCACTCTCATTTCATCAGTCCATAAAACCTTAGAAAAATCAGTCTTGAGATATTTCTTGGCCCAGTCTTGACGTTTCAGCTTGTGTGTCTTGTTCAGTGGTGGTCGTCTTTCAGCCTTTCTTACCTTGGCCATGTCTCTGAGTATTGCACACCTTGTGCTTTTGGGCACTCCAGTGATGTTGCAGCTCTGAAATATGGCCAAACTGGTGGCAAGTGGCATCTTGGCAGCTGCACGCTTGACTTTTCTCAGTTCATGGGCAGTTATTTTGCGCCTTGGTTTTTCCACACGCTTCTTGCGAACCTGTTGACTATTTTGAATGAAACGCTTGATTGTTCGATGATCACGCTTCAGAAGCTTTGCAATTTTAAGAGTGCTGCATCCCTCTGCATGATATCTCACTATTTTTGACTTTTCTGAGCCTGTCAAGTCCTTTTTTTGACCCATTTTGCCAAAGGAAAGGAAGTTGCCTAATAATTATGCACACCTGATATAGGGTGTTGATGTCATTAGAGCACACCCCTTCTCATTACAGAGATGCACATCACCTAATATGCTTAATTGGTAGTAGGCTTTCGAGCCTATACAGCTTGGAGTAAGACAACATGCATAAAGAGGATGATGTGGTCAAAATTCTCATTTGCCTAATAATTCTGCACTCCCTGTATGCGTATTTAGCATAAACCAGACCTTGTCTAAAATACAAACTAAATGGTTAAATTGCATTCTCTGAGCATTTAAGGTAAGACATGCTACATATCTGCATTGAACTAAAAGTAGACATTTGCGGAAAGAGACAATGACATGGTTAAACTGCATTTGCTATCTTCCCATTTCAGCTAAAACATGCTACATATGCGTATTTGGCATCAACCAGACCTTGTCTAAAATACAAACTAAATGGTTACATTGCATTCTCTATCTGAGCATTTAAGGTAAGACATGCTACATATCTGCATTGAACTAAAACTAGACATTTGCGGAAAGAGACAATGACATGGTTAAATTGCATTTGCTATCTTCCCATTTCAGCTAAAACATGCTACATATGCGTATTTGGCATAAACCAGACCTTGTCTAAAATACAAACTAAATGGTTACATTGCCTTCTCTGAGCATTTAAGGTAAGACATGCTACATATCTGCATTGAACTAAAAGTAGACATTTGCGGAAATAGACAATGACATGGTTAAATTGCATTTGCTATCTTCCCATTTCAGCTAAAACATGCTACATATGCGTATTTGGCATCAACCAGACCTTGTCTAAAATACAAACTAAATGGTTACATTGCATTCTCTATCTGAGCATTTAAGGTAAGACATGCTACATATCTGCATTGAACTTAAAGTAGACATTTGCGGAAACAGACATGGTTCAATTGCATCCTATAGCTGAACATTACACTAACAGTTTAAGAGTACAGTGGCAATTGTCTAAATAATTAACCATGTTGTGCACAAATTCTCACCAACGAGATACCCAGGGGGAAACTCTCTTTCCTCAAACTGCCGCCACAAGGAGGACAGAGAGAGGATGCGGGCATCATGACTAGCCCCTCCAAAATTCGCACACACATGCATAATCCACATCCGTGCGTCACAAACATACTGCCGTTGAGGCTATGAAAATGTTTGCGATTTCTGAAGGGCAAGTCATCAACTGGAGCATGCAGCGCAATGTGGGTACAATCAATCGCTCCCAAGACATTGGCAATTCAGCAATAGCAAAGAATTCCCGCTTCAGGCGCCTCCAATCACCATCATTCTGTGGGAATCCTATGTAGTGCTTACTGATACGTACCATGGCATCCAGAAAGTTATCAAACACCCCAGAGAATGTACCTTGAGCCAGGCCATGCATGTACATCTCTCCTGATTGAAAACTCCCGGAGGCCAGGACGTATAGACAACTTAGCATCTTAGTGATGCCGGGGACAGCAGTCCTTATTCTTATACGTGGCTCCAGATGAGGTCTAAGAACATCGTAAAGGCCAATGAGCTGTTCGCAATTGAGCCGATACTTGTCATAAACCTCGAAGTCGCTCATGTTTTCCAAGGTGGGTCTTACCCTGTAGACACGAGGACCTCTAACCAGACGACCCCTTTGTCTCACTCTGAGCCGCCGAGGCTGCCTGATTCTATCAACCGCTACTTGGCCAACAGCAGCACCAGCAGCGACTACCAGATCATCGTCATCCATATTTGCCAAGCTTAGCAGCACGAAGCCAAACAGCAGAGCAAACACAGCGCAAGGAGTAACAAGGTATGCAAAAACACAGAAGCGAATTGATACGATGTCGATCACCATGGATGCTTTGGCCATGTTGTTTGGGGGATTTATAGTGCAATTAATCCAATGGTAGTAAGTTTGTAATGATTGCTAATTGTATTCACTTGTTTGTATATGTGCGGCGTGAATGCTTTCAAAGTGAGCGTTTTTTTAGGTGTTTGCTGAAATGTTGTTTTCCCCCAATGAATCTCAATGTGAAAATGTACAATATCACACATACAGTGCATGTTTGTAATGTTTGTTCATATGCGTAATAAATATTTATTAAACGCGATATTATAGTTAAAAGCACATGTCCACGCTAACATGAATGAAAGTGCATAGTTGTGTATAATGTGCATAGAATGGGATCGATCAATGTTGCTGCAATATTGTTTGAAAACGATAAAGTAACAGCTGACATCTGTAGTATTTTATATATAAGTGATTGCCGAGATGTCAATATTGTATGCGTCCCTTTAAAATCGCACTAATACTGAAGAACTTCCGGCTGTCATCTGTAGTATTGTATATATAAGTGATTGGCGAGATGTCAATATTGTACGCGTCCCATTAAAATCGCACTAATACTGAAGAACTTCCGGCTGCCATCTGTAGTATTGTATATATAAGTGATTGGCGAGATGTTAATATTGTACGCATCCCATTAAAATCGCCATAATAATTCAGAACTTCCGACTGTCACCTGTAGTATTGTATATATAAGTGATTGGCGAGATGTCAATATTGTACGCATCCCATTAAAATCGCCATAATACTTCAGAACTTCCGGCTGTCATCTGTAGTATTGTATACATAAGTGTTTGGCGAGATGTCAATATTGTATGCGTCCCATTAAAATCGCACTAATACTGAAGAACTTCCGGCTGTCATCTGTAGTATTGTATACATAAGTGTTTGGCGAGATGTCAATATTGTATGCGTCCCATTAAAATCGCACTAATACTGAAGAACTTCCGGCTGTCATCTGTAGTATTGTATATATAAGTGATTGGCGAGATGTCAATATTGTACGCGTTCCTTTCAAATCGCACTAATACTGAAGAACTTCCAGCTGTCATCTGTAGTATTGTATATATAAGTGATTGCCGAGATGTCAATATTGTATGCGTCCCTTTAAAATCGCACTAATACTGAAGAACTTCCGGCTGTCATCTGTAGTATTGTATATATAAGTGATTGGCGAGATGTCAATATTGTATGCGTCCCTTTAAAATCGCACTAATACTGAAGAACTTCCGGCTGTCATCTGTAGTATTGTATATATAAGTGATTGGCGAGATGTCAATATTGTACGCGTCCCATTAAAATCGCACTAATACTGAAGAACTTCCGGCTGCCATCTGTAGTATTGTATATATAAGTGATTGGCGAGATGTTAATATTGTACGCATCCCATTAAAATCGCCATAATAATTCAGAACTTCCGACTGTCATCTGTAGTATTGTATATATAAGTGATTGGCGAGATGTCAATATTGTACGCATCCCATTAAAATCGCCATAATACTTCAGAACTTCCGGCTGTCATCTGTAGTATTGTATACATAAGTGTTTGGCGAGATGTCAATATTGTATGCGTCCCATTAAAATCGCACTAATACTGAAGAACTTCCGGCTGTCATCTGTAGTATTGTATACATAAGTGTTTGGCGAGATGTCAATATTGTATGCGTCCCATTAAAATCGCACTAATACTGAAGAACTTCCGGCTGTCATCTGTAGTATTGTATATATAAGTGATTGGCGAGATGTCAATATTGTACGCGTTCCTTTCAAATCGCACTAATACTGAAGAACTTCCAGCTGTCATCTGTAGTATTGTATATATAAGTTATTGCCGAGATGTCAATATTGTATGCGTCCCATTAAAATCATCATAATAATTCAGAACTTCCGTCTGTCATCTGTAGTATTGTATATATAAGTGATTGGCGAGATGTCAATATTGTACGCGTCCCTTTCAAATCGCACTAATACTGAAGAACTTCCGGCTGTCATCTGTAGTATTATATATATAAGTGATTGCCGAGATGTCAATATTGTATGCGTCCCATTAAAATCGCCCTAATAATGATGTTCCAAACTGTTGTTTACGTATATTTTGTATTGTAGTATTGTGTGGTAAAGTTCTGAAAGGGGCGGTACAGTCATAAATCTGTAATGTGTATGGTTGAATCTTCTAATGATGTCATGATATTATTAACCTGCCTATGTAGTTCTGAAATCCTCATTGTGTTGTTGTATTTGACTACATTGTTATTGTGTGCTGAATAAAATATAAATGTGTGCTTTGTGTTTGCGTGATGCGTGTTATGTACATAGACGTATATATTGTGATTGTTTCCCACATATGCTGACTTCTCTAAAGCGGTCTGGCATTGTTGTTCCTTCCCATAAAGTGACAGCTGTAATCTGTTGTAATGATGTTCTTATTGTACGTAATTCCTAATGGTTTATTGTGATCAAATCATGATGCTAAAAGTACTGTAAAATCCCTATTATCAGTTTCGTGATTCATCATAGAGAAAATGTAATGTGTTTTCCCCCCATCATTTGAATGCACATGTATGAGTGAATGATAAAAGTAAAGTATGTGCATCCATGACTGATCATGTGTTAAGCCTATGTAGATATGCTGTTGCTGCAAGCATATGAGTTGAATAAATGAAATGTAATAATAAAGGTAAACTAGAGGTGTTTCCCATTGTCTACTGTTTGTGAATCCTGAAATGTTGCAATTATGTTTGTGTCTGTTTAAATGTGATGTAATTGTTGTAAATGTTTGTTACTAGTGATGGTGATTTGTAGTTGATGTAATGTAAAATTATGAAACAATTTAATATTGTTGTGAATTTGCCATAAGTTAACTCCATAAGTCCACCATTGGGAAATAGGCATTTCTTGATCTATTTGTCATAGCGGGGTCTAATGCAGAAAAACATGAGTTATTTTCCGAATTCTAGCGCTGGTATTTAGAGTTTTTTTGTCTATGCTTTTTGCGTGCGTTAGGAAAATCTTTCTGTCGCATGCACGAGCACGTCTTCCCCATAGAAGTCAATGGAGGCTCCAAATTTGTTTTTTAAATAAATTCCAAGACTGGTTCTGAGCGTAAAGTGAGTGACGTCATGGTCTTGTGTTAAAAAGTAGCTAAATCGTGTTCATTTTGTAATAAATAACTTGTTTGTGTATGTAATGTGGTGTATATTTTTTGTATGCATCGATGAGTGTATGTTTGTGATAATATTATTAGTTAGATGTAGCTATATGAGTCTATTTTCCCGTCTGTCAATGTAAGTCAATGGCAAAATGGATTTGTGATTTTTTTTTTCAAACACCCGAGATCTCGCAACTTTGATCCTTTCTATTTTGATGAAAAAAAATTAAATCTGAAAAATAAATATAGTGTAGTGTTTGTATGAGTGTAAGTGTACTTTGTGTAATATTTGTTTTGTTATTCGTGGATGTTTATTTTGTCGGTAGATGTTAACTCCTGGGTCTGAGCTGTCGGTAGAGATTTGTGCGTTCGGAGATTTTGGAGTGTCGGTAAGTGAACTCTAAATACCAGCGGGCAGTAAAAACAAGCTTTAGAAGCCCTATACGCTGGTTTTGTCGGCTAACGCAGAACTCTAAATCTAGGCGTAAATGTTTTAGGATTGTAAATAAATAGTTAAATGTGAATAACTTTTGGTATGTTTTATCAAATGTCCTGAAATTTTCAGAATATGTTTGAATAACACAATTTATGCTTACCTGATAAATTTATTTCTCTTGTGGTGTATCCAGTCCACGGATCCATCCATTACTTGTGGGAATATTCTCATTCCCAACAGGAAGTTGCAAGAAGAAACCCACAGCAGAGCTGCAATATAGCTCCTCCCCTAACTGTCATAGCCAGTCATTCGACTGAAAACAAGCCGAGAAAGGAGGAACCATAGGGGGCAGTGGTTACTTTAGTTTAAATTTAAAAATGACCTGCCTTAAAATGACAGGGCGAGCCGTGGACTGGATACACCACAAGAGAAATAAATTTATCAGGTAAGCATAAATTGTGTTTTCTCTTGTAAGTTGTATCCAGTCCACGGATCATCCATTACTTGTGGGATACCAATACCAAAGCTAAAGTACACGGATGAAGGGGGGGCCAAGGCAGGAACTTAAATGGAAGGAAACACTGCCTATAAAACCTACCTTTCTCCCAAATATAGCCTCCGAAGAAGCAAAAGTATCAAATTTGCAAAATTTTGAAAAAGTATGAAGCGAAGACCAAGTCGCCGCCTTGCAAATCTGTTCAAAAGAAGTCTCATTTTTAAAGGCCCAAGTGGAAGCCACAGCTCTAGTGGAATGAGCTGTAATCCTTTCAGGAGGCTGCTGTCCAGCAGTCTCATAGGCTAAGCGGATTAAGCTTCTTAGCCAAAAAGAAGGAGAGGTTGCCGAAGCCTTTTGATCTCTCCTCTGTCCAGAGAAGACAACAAACCAAGCAGATGTTTGACGAAAATCTTTAGTAGCTTGTAAGTAAAAACCTTAAAGCACGGACCACGTCCAGATTGTGAAACACAAGGATGGAACAACAATCTCTTGATTGATATTCTTGTTAGATACCACCTTAGGTAAAAACCCAGATTTGGTACGCAGGACTACCTTATCCATATGAAAAATCAGATAAGGAGAATCACATTGCAAGGCAGATAACTCGGAGACTCTACGAGCCGAGGAAATAGCTACCAAAAAAAGGACTTTCCAAGATAAAATTTTGATATCTATGGAATGAAGTGGTTCAAATGGAACTTCTTGAAGAACCTTAAGAACCAAGTTTAAGCTCCATGGTGGAGCAATCGGTTTAAACACTGGCTTGATTCTAACTAAAGCCTGACAAAATGCCTGAACATCTGGAACATCTGCCAGATGCTTAACTAGCTGACAATCCTTTTTACAAACCTTCTTGGAGAAAAGATAATATCCTAGGAATCCTGACCTTACTCCATGAGTAACCCTTGGATTCACACCAATAAAGATAGCTACGCCATACCTTATGGTAAATTTTCCTGGTGACAGGCTTTCGTGCCCGTATTAAGGTATCAAAAACTGACTCGGAGAAGCCACGCTTTGATAAAATCAAGCGTTCAATCTCTAGGCAGTCAGCCGCAGAGAAATTAGATTTGGATGTTTGGAAGGACCCTGAAGTAGAAGGTCCTGTCTCAGAGGCAGAGACCATGGTGGAAAGGATGACATGTCCACTAGGTCTGCATACCAGGTCCTGCGTGGCCATGCAGATGCTATCAGAATCACTGATGCTCTCTCCTGCTTGATCTTGGCAATCAGTCAAGGGAGCAGAGGAAATGGTGGAAACACAGAAGCCAGGTTGAAAGACCAGGGCGCTGCTAGAGCATCTATCAGTGTCGCCTTGGGATCCCTGGACCTGGATCCGTAACACGGAAGCTTGGCGTTCTGGCGAGACGCCATGAGATCCAGTTCTGGTTTGCCCCAACGATGAATCAGTTGTGCAAATACCTCCGGATGGAGTTCCCACTCTCCCGGATGAAAAGTCTGACGACTTAGAAAATCCGCCTCCCAGTGCCTTACACCTGGGATATGGATAGCTGATAGGTGGCAAGAGTGAATCTCTGCCCAGCGAATTATTTTTGAACTTCTAACATCTCTAGGGAACTTCTTGTTCCCCCTTGATGGTTGATGTAAGCTACAGTCGTGATGTTGTCCGACTGAAATCTGATGTACCTCAGAGTTGCTAACTGAGGCCAAGCCTGAAGAGCCTTGAATATCGCTCTTAGTTCCAGAATATTTATTGGATGGAGAGACTCCTCCTGAGTCCACGATCCCTGAGCGTTCAGGGAGTTCCATACTGCACCCCAACCTAGAAGGCTGGCATTTGTTGTTACAATTGTCCAATCTGGCCTGCGAAAGGTCATACCTTTGTACAGATGGACCCGAGATAGCTACCAGGGAAAAGAATCCCTGGTCTCTTGGTCCAGATTCAGTTGAGGGGACAAATCTGTGTAATCCCCGCTTCACTGACTGAGCATGCATAGTTGCAGCGGTCTGTGATGTAAGCGTGCAAACGGCACTATGTCCATTGCCGCTACCATTAAGCCGATTACTTCCATACACTGAGCCACCGAAGGGCGCGGAATGGAATGAAGAACCCGGCAGGAATTTAGAAGCTTTGATAACCTGGACTCCATCAGGTGAATTTTCATTTCTATAGAATCTATCAGAGTCCCTAGAAACTCTTGTGAGTGGGGATAGAGAACTCTTTTCCTCGTTCACTTTCCACCCATGCGACCTCATAAATGCCAGTACTACGTCCATATGAGACTTGGCAATTTGGAAGTTTGACGCCTGTATCAGGATGTCGTCTAAATAAGGGGCTACTGCTATGCCCCGCGGCCTTAGGACCGCCATAAGCGACCCTAGAACCTTTGTAAAGATTCTTGGGTCTGTAGCTAATCCAAAGGGAAGAGCTACAACTGGTAATGCCTGTCTTGAAAGGCAAACCTGAGAAACCGATGATGATCTTTGTGTATTGGAATGTGAAGATAAGCATCCTTTAGATCCACTGTAGTCATATATTGACCCTCCTGGATCAGTGGTAGGATGGTACGAATAGTTTCCATCTTGAACGACGGAACTTTGAGGAATTGTTTAAGATCTTTAGATCCAAAATTGGTCTGAAGGTTCCCTCTTTTTTGAGAACCACAAACAGATTTGAGTAAAAACCCTGTTCCTGTTCACTCCCATAACTAGGAGGTCTCGTACACAGTGTAAGAATGCCTCTCTCTTTATCTGGTGTGCAGATAATTGTGAAAGGTGAAATCTTCCTTTTGGGGGGGAATCTTTGAAGTCCAGAAGATATCCCTGGGATATAATTTCCAACGCCCAGGGACCCCGAACATCTCTTGCCCACGCCTGGGCATAGAGTGAAAGTCTGCCCCCTACTAGATCCGTTACCGGATAGGGGGCCGTTCCTTCACTCTGTCTTAGAGGCAGCAGCAGGCTTTTTTGACCTGCTTTTTCCAGGTCTGGTTTGGTCTTCACACCATCTTAGATTGAGCAAAAGTTCCCTCTTGTTTATTATTAGAGGAAGTTGATGCCGCACCTGCTTTGAAGTTTTGAAAGGCACGAAAATTAGACTATTTGGCCCTAGATTTGGACCTGTCCTGAGGAAGGGCATGACCTTTTCCTCCAGTGATATCAGCAATAATCTCCTTCAAACCAGGCCCAAATAGGGTCTGCCCCTTGAAGGGAGTGTTAAGTAGCTTAGATTTTGAAGTCACGTCAGCTGACCATGATTTAAGCCATAGCGCTCTTCGCGCTTGTATAGCAAAACCAGAATTCTTAGCCGTTAGTTTAGTCAAATGAACAATGGCATCAGAAATAAAAGAATTGGCTAGCTTAAGTGCTCTAAGTTTACCAAGTATGTCATCCAATGGAGTCGCTACCTGTAAAGCCTCTTCCAGAGACTCAAACCAGTACGACGCAGCAGCAGTGACAGGGGCAATGCATGCAAGGGGCTGTAGGATAAAACCTTGTTGAATAAATATTTTCTTAAGGTAACCTTCTAATTTTTTATCCATTGGATCTAAAAAAGCACAACTGTCTTCGACAGGGATAGTAGTACGCTTTGCTAGAGTAGACACTGCTCCCTCCACCTTAGGGACTGTCTGCCATAAGTCCCATGTGGTGGCGTCTATAGGAAACATTTTTCTAAAAATTGGAGGGGGAGAGAACGGCACACCTGGTCTATCTATTCCTTATTAATAATTTTTGTAAACCTTTTAGGTATTGGAAAAACATCAGTACACACCGGCACTGCAAGTATTTATCCAGTCTACACAATTTCTCTGGCACTGCAATTGTGTCACAGTCATTCAGAGCAGCTAAAACCTCCCTAAGCAAAACACGGAGGTTCTCAAGCTTAAATTTAAAAGTAGAAATATCAGAATCAGGTTTCCCTGAGTCAAAGATATCACCCACAGACTGAAGCTCTTCCTCAGCTTCTGCAAATTGTGAGGCAGTATCAGACATAGCTCTTAAAGCGTCTGTATGCTCTGTATTATGCCTAACACCAGAGCTATCACGCTTTCCTCTAAATTCAGGTAGTCTGGCTAATACCGCTGACAGTGTATTATCCATGACTGCCGCCATGTCTTGTAAAGTAAACGCTATGGGCGCCCTAGATGTACTTGGCGCCATTTGAGCGTGAGTCCCTTAAGCGGGAGTCAAAGGTTCTGACACGTGGGGAAAGTTAGTCGGCATAACATCCCCCTCGTCAGATTCCTCTGGTGATAAAAATTTTTAAAAGACAGAAAATGATCTTTATTGCCTAAAATGAAATCATTACATTTGGTACACATTCTAAGAGGGGGTTCCACCATGGCTTTTAAACATAATGAACAAGGAGTTTCTTCTATGTCAGACATGTTTATACAGACTAGCAATGAGACTAGCAAGCTTGGAAAACACTTTAAATCAAGTTAACAAGCAAATATAAAAAATGGTACTGTGCCTTTAAGAGAAACAAATTTTGTCAGAATTTGAAAAACAGTGAAAAACAGTGAAAAAAATGCAGTAAATCAAACGAAATTTTTACAGTGTATGTAATAGACTAGCAGAGCATTGCACCCACTTGCAAATGGATGATTAACCCCTTAGTTCAAAAAACGGATAAAAAAAAACGAAATAGACGTTTTTTAACATTCACAACCAACTGCCACAGCAAGCTGTAGCCCTACCTTCCCCAATAAACGACTTTGGAAAGTCTTTGGGCCCTTTAGAGATGTCCTATAGCATTCAGAGGGCCTTTGAGGGAATCTGGATGTCTTTGTAATTTTAACTGCGTTAAAATAGGCCCCACCCACTCATGGTAACACAGTGGAAAGCCTCAGGAAACTGTTTCTAGGCAAAATTTAAGCCAGGCATGTGGAAAAAACTAGGCCCCAATAAAGTTTTATCATCAAAGTATATATAAAAACGATTAAACATGCCAGCAAATGTTTTATATTGTAAATATCATAAGGGTATTACCCCTGGGAGTAAGCATGATACCAGTCATTATTAAATCACTGTATTCAGGCTTAACTTACATTAATCCGGTATCAGCAGCATTTTCTAGTGTTTTCCATCTCTAGAAAAAATTATAACTGCACATACCTGATAGCAGAATAAACTGCACGCCATTCTCTCGCTGAAGTTTTACCTCATCTGTGTAATCCCCTCAGACATATGTGAGAACAGCAATGGATCTTAGTTACAACCTGCTAAGATCATAGAAACCTCAGGCAGATTCTTCTTCTATTTACTGCCTGAGATAAAATAGCACAACTCCGGTATTATTTAAAAATAACAAACTTTTGATTGAAGAAAATAAACTAGCTATATTTAACCACTCTCTCTTACGACCTCCTTGCTTGTTGAGAGTTGCAAGAGAATGACTGGGTATGACAGTTAGGGGAGGAGCTATATTGCAGCTCTGCTGTGGGTTTCCTCTTGCAACTTCCTGTTGGGAATGAGAATATCCCCACAAGTAATGGATGATCCATGGACTGGATACACCTTACAAGAGAAAGATATATGAATGTATTGTTGTAAGTTTGGGAGAAATTGGTTAACATCGAAGTTCAATTTTGTACGTTAAGCCACATTAAGCTCCCCAAAAAACAAGCTTAACGTCACTCATTTGCCTTGTGGAAAACCAAAATCAATTAAACTTCTAGGATAGGCTTGGATAGTGGAATTCTTGGTTTGTGCCAAGTTTCAAGGCAATTGATTGATGTTTAGGTGAATTTTGGTACATTAAGCTCTTTTTACATTAAGCTGCTTACATAAAATGTTTTAGGATTGTAAAAAAATAGTTAAATAAGAATAACTTTTGGTATGTTTTATCAAATTTCCTGAAATTTTCAGAATATCTTTGAATAGATAGATTAATGTATTGTGAGAAGTTTGGGGGAAATTGGTTAAGATCTAAGTTCAATTTTGTACGTTAAGCCATATTAAGCTCCCCAAAAAACAAACAATGTCACTCAGTTGCCTTGTGGGAAACCAAGTACCATGAAACTTCTCAGATAGGTTTGGAAAGTTACAAAATGAGGCCTAGATTTGGAGTTTGGCGTTAGCCGTGAAAACCAGCGTTAGAGGCTCCTAACGCTGGTTTTAGGCTAACTCCGGTATTTGGAGTCACTCAAAAAAGGGTCTAACGCTCACTTTTCAGCCGCGACTTTTCCATACCGCAGATCCCCTTACGTCAATTGCGTATCCTATCTTTTCAATGGGATTTTTCTAACTCCGGTATTTAGAGTCGTGTCTGAAGTGAGAGTTAGAATTCTAACGACAAAACTCCAGCCGCAGAAAAAAGTCAGTAGTTAAGAGCTTTCTGGTCTAACGCCGGTTTATAAAGCTCCTAACTACTGTACTCTAAAGTACACTAACACCCATAAACTACCTATGTACCCCTAAACCGAGGTCCCCCCACATCGCCGCCACTCGATTAAATTTTTTTAACCCCTAATCTGCCGACCGCCACCTACGTTATACTTATGTACCCCTAATCTGCTGCCCCTAACACCGCCGACCCCTGTATTATATTTATTAACCCCTAATTTGCCCCCCACAACGTCGCCGCCAGCTACCTACAATAATTAACCCCTAATCTGCCGACCGCAAAGCGCCGCCACCTACATTATAGCTATGTACCCCTAATCTGCTGCCCCTAACACCGCCGACCCCTATATTATATTTATTAACCCCTAATTTGCCGCCCTCAACGTCGCCTCCACCTGCCTACACTTATTAACCCCTAATCTGCCGAGCGGACCTCACCGCTACTATAATAAAGTTATTAACCCCTAATCCGCCTCACTAACCCTATAATAAATAGTATTAACCCCTAATCTGCCCTCCCTAACATTGCCGACACCTAACTTCAATTATTAACCCCTAATCTGCCGACAGGAGCTCACCGCTATTCTAATAAATGTATTAACCCCTAAAGCTAAGTCTAACCCTAACACTAACACCCCCCTAAGTTAAATATAATTTAAATCTAACAAAATTAATTAACTCTTATTAAATAAATTATTCCTGTTTAAAGCTAAATACTTACCTGTAAAATAAACCCTAATATAGCTACAATATAAACTATAATTACATTGTAGCTATTTTAGGATTAATATTTATTTTACAGGCAACTTTGTAATTATTTTAACCAGGTACAATAGCTATTAAATAGTTAAGAACTATTTAATAGTTACCTAGTTAAAATAATTACAAAATTACCTGTAAAATAAATCCTAACCTAAGTTACAATTAAACCTAACACTATACTATCATTAAATTAATTAAATAAAATACCTACAATTACCTACAATTAAACCTAACACTACACTATCAATACATTAATTAAATACATTATCTACAAATAACTGCAATGAAATAAACTAACTAAAGTACAAAAAATAAAAAGAACTAAGTTACAAAAAATAAAAAAATATTTACAAACATAAGAAAAATATTACAAAAATTTTAAACTAATTACACCTACTCTAAGCCCCCTAATAAAATAACAAAGCCCCCCAAAATAAAAAAATGCCCTACCCTATTCTAAATTACTAAAGTTAAAAGCTCTTTTACCTTACCAGCCCTGAACAGGGCCCTTTGCGGGGCATGCCCCAAGAAGTTCAGCTCTTTTGCCTGTAAAAAAAAACATACAATACCCCCCCCAACATTACAACCCAACACCCACATACCCCTAATCTAACCTAAACCCCCCTTAAATAAACCTAACACTAAGCCCCTGAAGATCTTCCTACCTTGTCTTCACCATACCAGGTTCACCGATCGGTCCAGAAGAGCTCCTCCGATGTCCTGATCCAAGCCCAAGCGGGGGGCTGAAGATGTCCATGATCCGGTAGAAGTCTTCATCCAAGCGGGGCAGAAGAGGTCTTCCATCCGATTGAAGTCTTCATCCAAGCGGGGCAGAAGAGGTCTTCCATCCGATTGAAGTCTTCATCCAGGCGGCATCTTCTATCGACATCCATCTGGAGCGGCAGCATCCTGAAGACCTCCGACGCGGAACATTCATCCTGGCCGATGACTGAATGACTTTAAATGACGTCATCCAAGATGGCATCCCTCGAATTCCGATTGGCTGATAGGATTCTATCAGCCAATCGGAATTAAGGTAGGAATATTCTGATTGGCTGATGGAATCAGCCAATCAGAATCAAGTTCAATCCGATTGGCTGATCCACTCAGCCAATCAGATTGAGCTTGCATTCTATTGGCTGTTCCGATCAGCCAATAGAATGCGAGCTCAATCTGATTGGCTGATCGGATCAGCCAATCGGATTATTCCTACATTAATTCCGATTGGCTGATAGAATCCTATCATCCAATCGGAATTCGAGGGACGCCATCTTGGATGACGTCATTTAAAGGAACCGTCATTCAGCTTTTTTGCAGGGGGAATCGTGCACGAGCACGTTTTTGAGGCTGGCCGCGTCCGTAAGCAACTCTGGTATCGAGAGTTGAAGCTGCGTTAAATATGCTCTACGCTCCTTTTTTGGAGCCTTACGCAGCCTTTATGTGGACTCTCAATACCAGAGTTATTTTTATGGTGCGGCCAGAAAAAAGCCGGCGTTAGCTACGCGGGTCCTTACCGACAAAACTCTAAATCTAGTCGTGAGTTTGTACCAAGTTTCAAGGCAATTGATTGATGTTTAGGTGAATTTTGATACATTAAGCTCTTTTACATTAAGCTGCTCACATCAAAAGTTTTAGGATTGTTAAAAAAATTGTTAAATGTGAATAACTTTTGGTATCTTTTATCAAATGTCATGACATTTTCAGAATATGTTTAAATAGATAGATTAATGTATTTTGGTAAGTTTAGGGGAAATTGGTTAACATCTAAGTTAAATTTTGTACGTTAAGCCACATTAAGCTCCCCAAAAATCGAGCTTAATGTCACTCATTTGCCTTGTGGAAAAACAAAATCCATGAAACTTCTAGGATAGGCTTGGATAGAGGAAATCTTTGGTTGTGAAAAATTATGCAGCAATTGATTAACATTTGGCCACTTTTTTACTCATTAAGCCACATTAAGCTCCCCAAAAAACAAACTTAATGTCACTCATTTGACTTGTGGGAAACCAAAATACATGAAACTTCTAGGATAGGTTTGGAAAGTGAAAAACTGAGTTTGTGCCAAGTTTCAAGGCAATTGATTGAAGTTTTGGTGAATTTTGGTACATTAAGCTCTTTTTACTTTAAGCTGCTCACATTAAATGTTTTAGGATTGTAAAAAAATTGTTAAATGCGAATAACTTTTGTTATGTTTTATCAAATTTCCTGAAATTTTCAGAATATGTTTGAATAGATAGATTAATGTATTGTGAGAAGTTTGGGGGTAATTGGTGAAGATCTAAGTTCAATTTTGTACGTTAAGTCACAGCTTAACATTAAGCTCCCCAAAAAGCAAGCTTAACCCCTTAATGACAACTGACGTACCAGGTACGTCCTGCAAAACCTGACAGTTAGTGACAATGGACGTACCTGGTACGTCAGTTGTCTAAAAGAGTGCTGGAAGCGATCGCAATCGCTTCCAGTAGCTCTCAGGGTATTGCAGTGATGCCTCGATATTGAGGCATCCTGAAATACCCTTTGAAAAGCATCCGATGCAGAGAGAGCCACTCTGTGGCCCTCTCTGCACCGGTAGCGATGGTGCCGTTCGTTGGTGGGTGGGAGCTTACAGGGGAGGCGGGTGGGCGGCCCATTGCTCCCCGGCATCCGGTTTCTGCAAGTGCTTTGTGCACGCCGGATGCTGGGAGCGTGCGGAGGGGGGCCTGCAGGGGCGTGCGCGCGTGCATGTGTGTGTATATGCGCGCGCGCGGAGCAACCACTGACACCAATGAAGAGAGAGGGGAGCAGAAAATGTTTTTTTTTGTTTTTTTTTTAAATAATAGGATCTGCTAGGGTAGGGGGATGGGGTTATTGGGGGGGGGGGCAGCTACACTACAGAAAAAGCTATGTTTAACAAAAAAAAAACTAAAAAATAAAAACCTTTCTTTTTTGGGGAAAAAAAAAAGATGGTGGCAAATAGGTAGGTTGGGAGGGTTAGAGAGCTGTTTGGGGGGGATCAGGGAGGTTGGGGGCTAAGGCAGGGGTCCATCACAGATTAATAATAAAAAAATAAAAATAAAATAAAAAAAAACACCTTTTATTTTAGTACTGGCAGACTTTCTGCCAGTACTTAAGATGACGGGTACAATTGTGGGGTGGGGGAGGGAAGAGAGCTGTTTGGGAGGGATCAGCGGGTGGGATGTGTCAGGTGGGAGGCTAATCTCTACACTAAAGCTAAAATTAACCCTGCAAGCTCTCTACAAGCTACCTAATTAACCCCTTAACTGCTGGGCATAATACAAGTGTGGTGCGCAGCAGCATTTAGTGGCCTCCTAATTGCCAAAAAGCAACGCCAAAGCCATATATGTCTGCTATTTCTGAACAAAAGAGATCCCAGAGAAGCATTTACAACCATTTGTGACATAATTGCACAAGCTGTTTGTAAATAATTTCAGTGAGAAACCTAAAGTTTGTGAAAAATTTTACTTTTTTTTTTATTTGCTCGCATTTGGCGGTGAAATGGTGGCATGAAATGTACCAAAATGGGCCAAGATCAATCCTTTGGGTTGTCTACTACACTACACTAAAGCTAAAATTAACCCTTCAAGGTCTCTACAAGCTCCCTAATTAACCCCTTCACTACTGGGCATAATACACGTGTGGTGCACAGCGGCATTTAGGGGCCTTCTAATTACCAAAAAGCAATGCCAAAGCCATACAAGTCTGGTATTTCTGAACAAAGAGGATCCCAGAGAAGCATTTACAACCATTTGTGCCATAATTGCACAAACTGTTTGTAAATAATTTCAGTGAGAAACCTAAAGTTTGTGACAAAATTTGTGAAAAAGTGAACAATTTTTTTTTATTTGCTCGCATTTGGCAGTGAAATGGTGGCATGAAATATACCAAAATGGGCATAAATCAATACTTTGGGTTGTCTTCTAAAAAAAAATATATACATGTCAAGGGATATTCAGAGATTACGGACAGATATCAGTGTTCCAATGTAACTAGCGCTAATTTTGAAAAAAAGTGGTTTGGAAATAGCAAAGTGCTACTTGTATTTATTGCCCTATAACTTGCAAAAAAAGCAAAGATCATGTAAACATTGGGTATTTCTAAACTCAGGACAAAATTTAGAAACTATTTAGCATGGGTGTTTTTTGGTGGTCGTAGATGTATAACAAATTTTTGGGGTCAAAGTTAGAAAAAGTGTGTTTTTTTCAATTTTGTCCTCATATTTTATAATTTTTTTTATAGTAAATTATAAGATATGATGAAAATAATGTTATCTTTAGAAAGTCCATTTAATGGCGAGAAAAACGGTATATAATATGCGTGGGTACAGTAAATGAGTAAGAGGAAAATTATAGCTAAACACAAACACTGCAGAAATGTAAAATTAGCCATTGCCATTAAGGGTAAGAAAATTGAAAAATGGTCAGGTCATTAAGGGGTTAATGTCACTCATTTGCCTTGTGGGAAACCAAATACCATGAAACTTCTAGGATAGGTTTGGAAAGTGACAAACTGAGTTTGTGCCAAGTTTCAAGGCAATTGATTGATGTTTAGGTGAATTTTTGTACATTAAGCTCTTTTTACATTAAGCTGCTCACATTAAGGGGGGTAGTTATCAACGTGTCTACTTTACCTGCCTTCGCCGGCCCAATACGCCCGCCTAAGCTCGCCTCACATCGCCGCCGTGAACCTGCAAAAATTTGCCTAAGTTATCAAAAAAGCTGTCAAAAAGCCATGCACCAAGTACGGGGCGATGAGCAGCTGCTCTTCGGCTTTTTGACAGCTTTCTTGCTAGCCTGTCACTAAGCACCCACACTAACTACACTGTTCTACCCCCTATACCGGCGCCCCCGGAGCCCCCTGCAACTAAATAAAGTTAGTAACCCCTAAACCGCCGCTCCTAGACCCCGCCGCAACTCTTATAAATGTATTAACCCCTAAACCTCCGCTCCCAGACACCGCCGCAACCTACATTATACCTAGTAACCCCTATCCTGCCCCCCCTATACCGTCGCCCTCTATAATAAAGTTATTAACCCCTATCCTGCTGATCCCGCACCTCGCCACAACTAAATAAATAGTTTAACCCCTAAACTGCCGCTCCCTGACCCCGCCGCAACTATAATATATGTATTAACCCCTAAACCTCTGCTCCCGGACCCCGCCGCAACCTATATTAAATTTATTAACCCCTATCCTGCCCCCCTACACCATCGCCACCTATAATTCATTTATTAACCCCTATCCTGCCCCCACTACACCGCCGCCACTGTAATAAATTTATTAACCCCTAAACCTAAGTCTAACACTAACCCTAACACCCCCCTAACTTAAATATTAATTAAATAAATGTAAATAATATTTCTATTATTAACTAAATTAATCCTATTTAAAACTAAATACTTACCTTTAAAATAAACTCTAATATAGCTACAATATAAATAATAATTATATTGTAGCTATGTTAGGATTTATTTTTATTTTACAGGCAACTTTCAATTTATTTTAACTAGGTACAATAGCTACTAAATAGTTATTAACTATTTAATAGCTTACCTATCTAAAATAAAGAGAAATTAACCTGTAAAATAAAAACTAACCTAAGTTACAATTACACCTAACACTACACTATACTTTAATAAATTATTCCAATTTAAAACTAAATACTTACCTGTAAAATAAACCCTAAGATAGCTACAATATAATTACTAATTACATTGTAGCTATCTTAGGATTTATATTTATTTTACAGGTAACTTTGTATTTATTTTAGCTAGTTAGAATAGTTATTAAATAGTTATTAACTATTTAATAACTACTTAGCTAAAAGAAATACAAAATTACCTGTAAAATAAATCCTAACCTAAGTTACAATTAAACCTAACACTACACTATCATTAAATTAATTAAATAAATTAACTACAAATAACTACAATTAAATACAATTACATAAACTAACTAAAGTACAAAAAAAAAAAGCTAAGTTACAAAAAATAAAAAAATAAGTTACAAACATTTTAAAAATATTACAACAATTTTAAGCTACTTACACCTAATCTAAGCCCCCTAATAAAATAACAAAGCCCCCCAAAATAAAAAAAATGCCCTACCCTATTCTACATTAAAAAAGTTCAAAGCTCTTTTACCTTACCAGCCCTTAAAATGGCCTATTGTGGGGCATGCCCCAAAGAATTCAGCTCTTTTGCCTGTAAAAGAAAAATAGAACCCCCCCCAACATTAAAACCCACCACCCACATACCCCTAATCTAACCCAAACCCCCCTTAAAATAACCTAACACTAATCCCCTGAAGATCATCCTACCTTGAGTTGTCTTCACTCAGCCGAGCAGCGATGGAACCGAAGAGGAGATCTGGAGCGGCAGAAGTTATCCTCCAAGGGGCGCTGAAGAATTCTTCCACCCGATGAAGTGATCCTCCAGTCGGTGCTGAAGAAGTCTTCCATCCGGGCGATGTCATCTTCCAAGCGTCACTGAAGAAGTCTTCTATCTGGGCGATGTCATCTTCCAAGCGGGGTCTTCAATCTTCATCCCGCCGACGCGGAACATCCTTCCTTCCCGACGGACTACCGACGAATGAAGGCTCCTTTAAGGGACGTCATCCAAGATGGCGTCCCTTCAATTCCGATTGGCTGATAGAATTCTATCAGCCAATCGGAATTAAGGTAGGAAAAATCTGATTGGCTGATTGAATCAGCCAATCAGATTGAAGTTCAATCCGATTGGCTGATCCAATCAGCCAATCAGATTGAGTTCACATTCTATTGGCTGATGCGATCAGCCAATAGAATGCGAGCTCAATCTGATTGGCTGATTAATTTAGTTAAATATATATATAGAAATATTATTTAGATTTATTTAATTAATATTTAAGTTAGGGGGGTGTTAGGGTTAGTGTTAGACTTAGGTTTAGGGGTTAATAAATTTATTACAGTTTTGGTGGTGTAGTGGGGGGCAGGATAGGGGTTAATAAATGTATTATAGGTGGCGACGGTGTAGGGGGGGCAGATTAGGGGTTAATAAATTTAATATAGGTTGCGGCAGGGTCCGGGAGCGGCGGTTTAGGGGTTAAACTATTTATTTAGTTGCGGCGAGGTGCGGGATCAGCAGGATAGGGGTTAATAACTTTATTATAGAGGGCGGCGGTATAGGGGGGCAGGATAGGGGTTACTAGATATAATGTAGGTTGCGGCGGAGTCCGGGAGCGGCGGTTTAGGGGTTAATACATTTATTATAGTTGCGGCGCGGTCAGGGAGCGGCGGTTTAGGGGTTAATATGTATAGAGTAGCTTGCGGTGGGCTCCGGGAGCGGCGGTTTAGGGGGTAATAACTTTATTTAGTTGCGGCGGTGTAGGGGGGACAGATTAGGGCGTTTAGACTCGGGGTACATGTTAGGGTGTTAGGTGCAAACAGCTCCCATAGAAATCAATGGGATGTCTGGCAGCAGCGAACTTGTACTTTCGCTATGGTCAGACTCCCATTGATTCCTATGGGATCCGCCGCCTCCAGGGCGGCGGATTGAAAACCAGGTATGCTGGACCGGAAAAGTGCCTAGCGTACCTGCTAGTTTTTTGATAACTAGCAAAAGTAGTCAGATAGTGCCACACTTGTGTGCGGAACATCTGGAGTGACGTAAGAATCGATCTGTGTCGGACTGAGTCCGGCGGATCGAAGCTTACATCACAAAATTCTACTTTTGCTGGTCTCTAGCCTTTGATAACTAAGGCGAATAAGCCTCGCCACAAATACGCTGCGGAATTCCAGCGTATTTGAGGTTGACGGCTTGATAACTAGGCCCCTATATGTTTTAGGATTGTAAAAAAATAGTTAAATGTGAATAACTTTTGGTATGTTTTATCAAATGTCATGAAATTTTCAGAATTTGTTTGAATAGATAGATTAATGTATTGTGGTAAGTTTGGGGGGAATTGGTTAACATCTAAGTTCAATTTTGTACGTTAAGCCACATTAAACTACCCCAAAAAACAAGCTTAATGTCACTAATTTGCCTTGTGGAAAACCAAAATCCATGAAACTTCTAGGATAGGCTTGGATAGTGGAAATCTTGGGTTGTGCAAAAGTATGCAGCAATTGATTAACATTTGGCCACTTTTTTACTCATTAAGCTACATTAAGCAATTTTCACATTAAATGTTTTAGGATGTCCCCATGAAACCACACGTTTCTTTCCTGATTCATAGAGAGCACACAGTTTTCAAAAACTCTCCAATTTACTTCTATTATCAATTTTGCCTCATTCTCTTGGTAACCTTTATTGATGGAGCAGCGATCAGCCAATGACAAGACAATTGCGTGTGCAACTACCTGAGGCTACCTAGGTATGCTTTTCAACAAAGCATACCAAGAGTATGAAGCAAATTAGATAATAGATGTAAATATGAAAGTCGTTTAAAACTGTTTGCTATATCTAAATCATGGAATAATGAAATAACATTTTTTGGGTTTTATGTCCCTTTAACTCTAGGGCTGCCTCTGGTCCTCATAATTTATCAATAAATGCTTGGCTCAAAGTTATAAAACAGTTTTTTTTATTAAAACAGGATTATTTCCTTTTTTTACTGTAGATCTTTGTGGCCGCTTTGAACCACTGTCTAACTTTTTACCATTCCTGTCCAATTGACCTTGGGAAAAACCTTGAGATTTTTCTTAATAAAGCATTTAGTTATGAATAATGAATTAATTTTGCAATATATTTTCATGATTTATTTTGCTCCCTTTATCATGTAATTTAACACTGAAAGTTGAGCAATTTCTAATTATCAGAACATGGAATGCACCTTGCTGACTTCTCAAGGCTAAATCTGCTAAATATATGTTCCTAATTGGCTTTACAGGATAACAGTTGGAAAATTATTTACTAACTTTTTGACTGTGACCTAGTTGTCTGAGGAATAAAGCCCAGATTGGCTTCTTCAAATAAGGTAAATGGTGGGTGGAGTTTGATTACTGGAGAATAGCTGCAGTAAAAAGGATGTTAATGTGTTTTAATATGTTAACCCCTTAACGACCGAGGACGTGCAGGGTACGTCCTCAAAAAAAAGGCAGTTAACGCCTGAGGACGTACCCTGCACGTCCTCGGTGTGGAAAGCAGCTGGAAGCGATCCTGCTCGCTTTCAGCTGCTTTCCGGTTATTGCAGTGATGCCTCGATATGGAGGCATCCTGCAATAACCTTTTTAAGCCATCAGGTGCAGAGAGAGCCACTCTGTGGCCCTCCCTGCACCGGAGATCGGTGGCTCACTTCGTTGGTGGGTGGGAGCCGGACCGGGAGGCGGGTGGCGGCTATCGATGGCCCTGGTGATGTGGAGGGGGGTGGGATCGTGGGCGGGGATGGCCGGGGGCACGCATGGGCGCGCGCGTGTGTGCACGGGAGGGCGGGGGCGGGCGCGTGCATGGGGAGGGAGCTACAATAAAAAATGTTAATAAATGCCTAAAAAGTAAAACAAAAAAACGATCAGCAAGGTGGTGGGGGTTTGTCTGTGTGGGAGGGAAGCTACACTACAGAACCCCCCCCCCCAAAAAAAAAAAAGCACTTTTTTTTTGCAAACTGGGTACTGGCAGACAGCTGCCAGTACCCAAGATGGCCCCCAATAAGGCAGAGGGGAGGGTTAGAGAGCGGTTTTGGGGGGATCAGGGAGGTTGGGGGCTAAGGGGGGATCCTACACAGTAGCATTTTAAAACCCTTTTATTTTAGTACTGGCAGACTTTCTGCCAGTACTTAAGATGGCGGGGACAATTGTGGGGTGGGGGAGGGAAGGGAGCTGTTTGGGAGGGATCAGGGGGTGGGATGTGTCAGGTGGGATTAACCCTTTCACTGCTAGCCATAATACACGTGTGATGCGCAGCAGGATTTAGTGGCCTTCTAATTACCAGAAAGCAATGACAAAGCCATATATGGCTGCTATTTCTGAACAAAGGGGATCCCAGAGAAGGATTTACAACCATTTGTGCCATAATTGCACAAGCTGTTTGTAAATGATTTCAGTGAGAAACCTAAAATTGTGAAAAATTTAACGTTTATTTTAATTTGATCGCATTTGGCGGTGAAATGGTGGCATGAAATATACCAAAATCTGCATAGATCAATACTTGGGGTTGTCTACTACACTACACTAAAGCTAAAATTAACCCTACAAGCTCCCTAAAAGCTCCCTAACTAACCCCTTAACTGCTGGGCATAATACACTTGTGGTGCGCAGTGGCATTTAGCGGCCTTCTAATTACCAAAAAGCAATGCCAAAGCCATATATGTCTGCTATTTCTGAACAAAGGGGATCCCAGAGAAGAATTTACAACCATTTATGCCATAATTGCACAAGTTGTTTGTAAATAATTTCAGTGAGAAACTGAAAGTTTGTGAAAAAATTTGTGAAAAAGTGAACAATTTTTTGTATTTGACGGTGAAATGGTGGTATGAAATATACCAAAATTGGCCTAGATCAATACTTTGGGATGTCTACTAAAAAAAAATATATACATGTCAAGGGATATTCAGGGATTCCTGAAAGATATTAGCAAAGGCGTAACTAGAAACCTCAGGGCCCCGGTGCAAGAATCCATGAAGGGCCCCCCCCCCTCCCGCCAAATTTTTTTTGATTTTGATTCATCTTTGTTTTGCGCTATATATATATATATATATATATATATATATATATATATATATATATATATATATATATATATATATATATATATATATATATATATATATATATAATATACATACTATAGGTATGGGATATCACAAGCCTAGCCCACCAGCCTATTACTATATTTACCTGTGTGTGTACTTGTCTAATAGGAAGCCTTGGTGTTATTTATGTATATTGAGCCATTCACTTTCCAGGTATGATAGACACACTTTTTTTATTTTTTAACCAAAGCACCAGCTTTATCATACCTCCCAACATTTAATTTAGCCAAAGAAGGACACTTTTCTCCCCTTTAACAGAGCTCCGCTAGCTGCCCCCCACAAATATTTACACACACACATATTTACACACACTCATACATATTTATATACGCACACACTGATAAACACATAATCACACACACACACTTACACCTACACATATATACATTCACACACTCATACACATTTATACACACATTGATAAACACATAATAACACACACACACATATTCATATACATTCTGACAGGTCCCTTATCATATGGCTAGTTATTTATTAACTATTGACTAGCCAATTAGTGCTGTGTCATGCACAACTCCACAGGATAACAATGTTATCTACTGTATATAGCACCGAAACTGTATAAGACTGAGTGGGGGGGGGGTAGTTTTGGAAAATTGTAAAAATTGTGTTTAAATGTATTATGTTATATTTAATATATAAGGACAACCTCTTCCACAAATCCCAGAGAGGGGGATCTTCAAAGCCCAATGTTTTCTATTATTTATATGCACCATTATGGGATTATACAAACAACAGAAAATCAGCGCTAATCAACTGCAATTAATCAAGTCTTCAGTATAAATATAAATTTAAATTTTAAAATATAAAAATTTAAAATATTTAAAATATAAAAGGACCATCTTCAAGTTGAAGTTAAAATTTGAAATTTAAAATACCCAAATCCATAAAGGGTTAATCTCTCATCAAAAATCCATAAAGGGTTAATCTCTCATCAAAAGGAAAAATCCAAAATATACAAACAAGGCATACAATATAGTAAATACAATATAAGAAGTAGTTACAATATAAAAAGTGAAATAAAAACAAATGTAAGCAAACCTAAAATCCAAATGTGTTTCCAGTAAAAAGTCCCGGTCCCCTATACTTTAGAACTAATGTCCGGTTCTTAGAATGGTCCTAGGTAGTACCCAAACAGATGCAGCTTCCTTTCGGTGATAATTCCTGTAATCACCGGAGTCGGGGCAAAACTAAAACAAGAAGCGTAGAAGAAGAGCAAAAAAATTTGCGCTTCTTCTACGCTTCTTGTTTTACCATTATGGGATTACACTGTCACTATGCCCCCGCGCCCCCCCCCCCTTCAGTCTGAGCACTGAGCAGCTTAACTTAGTTTATGATATGGAGCAGACGCTTACCTGAGGTTAAACGGATTTTCACAGTTCCACTCCGTTCTCCTCAGTAGTCTGTCACACTGGCTCTGGCTGTGAGCTGCTGCTGCTGTGCTGGCCTGCCGAGCTAGCAAGGGAGGGACTCCCACTGGACCCAAGACAGGTCCCAGACGTTCCCACGCCACACAGACTCCTGCTAGCTGCTACTGACTCTGCTGCACCGCAGGAGATACATGTGCGTGCAGGCAATGCAGCCATCAGTACTCAGGCGGGAGAAGAGAAGTCAGAGATCAGTGCGCGTGTGCAGCCAAAATGGAAAGTTCCGGCCGGGCAGCGCAGCAGAGAGCATGCCACCCGCCGTCCAGTAGACTCACAATAAGTTAGTAGTATACAAAACAAACACTGACAATTGTGGCAACAGTGGCATCATCAATGATCACCTAAAAATAAAAAATTAATAATAAAAAAAAAACAAGCACCTGCCATGGTGGGCCCCCCTGTTTGGGAGACCTGCTGGGCCTGGTCGCAATGGCGACCCTTGCATCAACGTTAGTTACGCCCCTGGATATTAGTGTTCTAATGTAACTAGCGCTAATTTTGGAAAAAAGTGGTTTGGAAATAGCAAAGTGCTACTTGTATTTATGGCCCTATAACTTGCAAAAAAAGCAAAGAACATGTAAACATTGTGTATTTCTAAACTCAGGACAAAATTTAGAAACTATTTAGCATGGGTGTTTTTTGGTGGTTGTAGATTTTTTTATAGTAAATTATAAGATATGATGAAAATAATGGTATCTTTAGAAAGTCCATTTAGTGGCGAGAAAAACTGTATATAATATGTGTGGGTACAGTAAATGAGTAAAAAGAAAATTACAACTAAACACAAACACCGCAAAAATGTAAAAATAGCCTTGGTCCCAAACGGACAGAAAATGGAAAAGTGCTGTGGTCATTAAGGGGTTAAAGGAGCATTAAACACAAAATATTTCTTTCATGTTTCACATAGAACATACAATATTAAACAACTTTACATTTTACTTCTGTTATCTCATTTGCTTTTTTCTTTTAGTATCCTTCGTTGAAAAGCATACCTAGGTAGGCTAAGGATCAGCAATGCACTACTGGGAGCAGCTGGTGATTGGTGGCTGCACATATATGCCTCTTGTCTTTGGCTTACTTGATGTGTTCATCCAGATCCCAGTACTGCATGTATGTTTCTTCAACAAAGGATACTAAAAGAAAGAAGCAAATGTTCTTCAATATATTGGACAGTTGTTTAACATTGCAGACTCAATCTAAATCATAATAAAAAATGTTTGTGTTTTGTGTTTATCTATTTTGTCAATTTTCATGTAATTTAGCTCTGAGAATTAGAAATCCACAATTTACTACCCTGCTGACTTATCAAGGCTACATATCTTTCCCTAACTGGCTTTAACAGATCGCACAAAACATGTTATTCTAACAATAAGTTTGTGACTAGCCTTACTGTCTGTGTTTTTTGGGTGTATCATAGCCAGTGCCTCACCAGCCTCTGACTTTGCAAACGTTTCGGGGTGATCCCCCTTCCTCAGACTTAAAAAATATTTTTTTTTAAGTCTGAGGAAGGGGGATCACCCCGAATATGTCACGTATGAATAAAGCACTTTAAGCCCAGAGAGTGTCTGATTGTTTGCAAATATTGGATATTGATTTCAAGTGCACCTTGGTTGCTGACATTTAATATATCTTGGGAGTGATGGATCCTAACTGGATGTACATATATATATATATATATATATATATATATATATATATATATATATATATATATATATATATATATATATATATATATATATATATACAAACAAAAAGGTATATATATATACCCACACACACACATACCATATTGAGGATTATAATTATTTTTTATTAAGAGTTTCATGTTTTGATGAACTGTTGAGAAATGGTAATCTATAAATAGAACACTCAGCAAGCACACTAATATTTTATTGAAATATAACAAACCATATGTTTTGTTATTTGGAAAATAGTATTTTTACGTCTATCATTTAGAATTCAGTTTGTTTATTTATCCCACAGCATTATTTATTGAGGCTATAATTTTTTTTAATAAAAGACTGAAAGGCCTGATCTCCAGGAACTTATATTATTTATTGCATCTGGCTGAAGAACATTTTATATAATCTCTCAATTTATACAATTTATTGCATTTGGCTGAAGAACATCTTGTATAATCTCTGGAGTAGAGTTGAAAAAGCAAAGTTAATAAAATTTAGCACAGAAGGGGTTAAGGTTCAATATTTCACTTTATTGATTACATTAAAAATAATTAGTTAAATCTAATTTTAGCATTTAGGGATCTAAAATGTATTTTCATCAATATTGTATTAAGTGCATATACACTTTACTATACAGATAACTTTGGACTTTTATATTCTTGAAACCTTAGTTATTAAAATATTTTTTGTTATGTTTTTCAATTAATTGCTGTCTATTCTTGCAAAAAGATTAAGTACATAGTAACAGCTGGGAAGCAGGCTTACCATATTGCTACTCAAGACAGTAATAAATTGACCTATTCATCAACATCTGCAAGTATCCTACAATGACTGGATATGGTTAAGATATTTTAATGGTCATTAAAACATTTTCAGTTTGGTGGCTTAGGTTTTTGAAGTGTGAGGGTTTAAGTGAGTGGAACTCAAGTGTAGGAATAGATACAAATGAAACAAAAGTCAGTTGAAGACTTTAATTACACAAACAAAATAAACTGAAACTAAGATTTGGCCAAAGGTCAGATAACATGAGATCAGTCCAGCAACAAGGTACCAAGGGATAAAGCAAGAACAGAGTCCAAGGACAGTCCAAAGGTTGGTTACTGTGAGCTCAGTCCAGAAACAAGGTACCAGGGGTTAAGCAAGAGCAAAGTCCAAGGACAGGCCAAAGGTCAGGAACCAGGAGATTATTGCAACAACAAGGTACAGGAGATTCAGTAGGCACAGAAAAGCCAGCAGGTACAGGTGCTGTGGCTAGTACAGAATACCAGGTAGGTGCAGCTGATACAGCAGAATCCAGGTAAGCTGCCACTGACACAGCAAGTAAACGGAACTCAGCAGGCACAGGAAACCCAACAGGTACAGTTGGTGAGGCTGGCATGGGATATCAGGTAAGTACAGCTGGTACAAAAGGATTTAGGTAAGATGCCAATATGACAGGAGACTCAGACAGACCCAGGATACCAGGTCAATGCAGCTGCTACTGGAAACCCATGAGGTACAGGATACCAGGTAGGTGTAGCTGATACAGCAGGATTCAGGTAAACTACTACTGGTACAGCAAGTTCAGTAAACTCAGCAGAAACAGTGTCAGGTTAGGAAATGTCCAGAAGACCCAAATGCTAGGGCGAACTTAAACAACACCCTTGCACTCTGAGTTTAATCCAGGACGTGACCCCACGACAACCTCCAAAAAACAATTTACTCACGATATGGAGCAGGGTTAGCCTGTGCCCAAAGTAATTCAAGATATCAGCCAGATAGACTTCTGAATAAGGAACTGATTTCAGGAAATGTCTTCCACAGAATCAGGAGAGCAGGGATAGTCCACTTATACTCCGACAGAAGAAGGGTAAAACAGGAAACAGTTAATAATGCAGGAGTAGGTAATTTGTTATCAGGCAGTTTGAGGGTAAACACTGTGTAGACAGTCTTTGCAGAGTATGCAATAGGTAATCAGGCAGTTTGAGGGTTAACACTGTGTAGATAATCTTTGCAGAGTATGCAACAGGTAATCAGGTAGTTTGAGGGTTAACACTGTGTAGTCAGAACTTGCAGAGTTAACAACATGTAATCAGTTAGTTTGAGGGTTAACACTGTGCAGACAGTCTTTGCAGAGTATGCAACAAGTAATCAGGCAGTTTGAGGGTTAACACTGTGTAGACAGTCTTTGCAGAGTATGCAATAGGTAAACAGGCAGTTTGAGGGTTAACACTGTGTAGATAGTCTTTGCAGAGTATGCAACAGGTAATCAGGCAGTTTGAGGGTTAACACTGTGTAGTCAGAACTTGCAGAGTTAACAACATGTAATCAGGTAGTTTGAGGGTTAACACTGTGCAGACAGTCTTTGCAGAGTATGCAACAAGTAATCAGGCAGTTTGAAAGTTTCACAAAACAAACAGTACTTGCATTGTTTGGAGACAGGTAATCAGGAGGTTGAAGGTTAATCCAGCATAGTAAGTCCTTGAAGAGATTGGCAACAGAAAAGCAGCAGTTAGAGAGATTCCACAGCGAATTCACCACAGAAGCCACAAAGTTAAACAAACAAACGGGCACTGGAGAAACAGGAAGCCCGGAATAAAAAGCCTGGTTGTGACATCATCCGGAAGGGGTGGCTCAGACACCTGTCAATCAAGCACACAGAGAGGAGTGCAGAGCTTCCCAGCAGCCAAGCGTGACAAACAGTTGGTGAGGCTGGCATGGAATACTAAGTAGGTGCAGCTGATAAAGCAGGAATCAGGTAAACTGTCACTTATACAGCAAGTACAGGAGACTCAGCAGACACAGGAAATCCAGCAGGAACAGTTGGTGAGACTGTCAAGGGATAACAGGTAAATGCCACTTCTACAGCGTAATTCAGGTAAGATGCCACTGGTACAGAAAATTCAGAATACTCAATATGCACAGGAAACCCAGAAGGTACAATTGGTGAGGCCGGCATGGGATACTAGGTAAGTGCAGCTGGTACAGCATTATTCAGGTAAGCTGCCACTAGTATAGCAAGTACAGGAGACTCAGCAGGCACAGTAAACCCAGCAGTTGTTGAGGCTAGCACAGGATACCAGGTAAGTGCAGCTGGTACTGCCACATTATTCAAGTTAGTGTCAAAGTCAGAAACACCCAGAGACTGAGGTAGGGGTAAGAAATAACCAGCCGAAGGCTCCAGGCTTCTCCAGGCAGAACCCAAATGTGTTTCTGGGCTAACAGGAGAGAAGGCTCTAAAACAAACAGCCACCTCCAAACAATAATAATCCAAAGAAAGATGTTCAGAAAGGACCAGCCAAAAAGATTAAAAAGCAGAATCTTTATTTGGGTACGTAGTTAAAATCAAACACAGAGCCGAAGCTCCATTAGCAAAAGATCAGGGCTACAGCTTATCAGACTGCAGACATGTTTTGCGTGTTGCTACACGCTTGTTCACTGCTGTCTGAAAGCTGCACGTCTGGCCTCCATATAAAGGGGCCTCAGTCAATTAACATAAATCATGTTAACCCTATTGGAACAAAGATTGCTTGATAGGGGATATCCTGATACCCTACTGAAAAACACTAAGAAGGAAGTAGACCGAATACCTAGGGAGACTTTGTTACAATATAAAAACAAAAACAGAGATAAACACAATAGTAGAACAGAGAACAAAGTAGTGTTTAGTACCCCGTATAGTCTTGAATTTAATAAAATTTGCAATATCATAAAACAAAACTTACCCATTTTGGCTGTAGACTCAGGTTTGGAAAAAATATCAAGTGAGGGTTGCAAATTTGTAGCCAGAAAAGGGTTAACAATTGGAAACATGGTAGCCCCCTCTGATTTACCCATTTCAAGTAACAGGACTTGGCTCCCAAGTAGATTAGGTTTTTTTAAATGCAAAGCACAAAGGTGCAAAACCTGTGATTATGTTAAAGAAGGTTCAAAGTTTACGTCTACTGTCACAGGACGTGAATATGACATTAGATTACAACTAAATTGCAAATCTACTTATGTCATCTACCTCTTGACCTGTAGGGAATGCCAGATCCAATACGTAGGAAGAACAAAACGCTTTATCAACGATAGGGCATTGGAACATGTGAGAGACATTGAGGACCCGGATAGAGACACCCCAGTTTCAAGACATTTCAAAAGTATGCATCAGGGAGATGCTTCTTTGCTTTCTATACAGGCAATTGATTATGTACCCAAACATAAACGTGGAGGAGATAGGGAGTACAAACTCAGCTATAAGGAAGCTAAATGGATCTTCCTATTAAACACTAGACATCCCAAAGGCATCAACAAAGAAAGTGATGTAAATTTATTTATCTAGGTAAAATCCATAATAGCTAAGAAATTTCTATAAGGGCTATGTAACACCTACCTTATTATCTAACACCTTGTCTATATAATCTAATATACCCTAGGATATTCCCAATAGGTTAGACTTTATTAAGTATTGTATCATTCAAAGTATTGGCATTTTTCGAATCTCTTTTACTATATTTGTGTACCTTTATTAGCAATGTTGTATTTGTATAGGAAAGGGTTAACATGATTTATTTTAATTGACTGAGGCCCCTTTAAATGGAGGCCAGACGTGCAGCTTTCAGACAGCAGTGAACAAGTATGTAGCAACACGCGAAACATGTCTGCAGTCTGATAAGCTGTAGCCCTGACCTTTTGCTAATGGAGCTTCGGCTCTGTATTTGATTTTAACTACGTACCCAAATAAAAATTCTGCTTTTTAATCTTTTTGGCCGGACCTTTCTGAACATCTTCCTTTGGATTATTATTGTTTGGAGGTGGCTGTTTGTTTTAGAGCCTTCTCTCCTGTTAGCCCGGAAACACATTGGGTTCCTACTAATTGCAGAGTGCGCCAGAAGCAGAGGCGCGTTAATCGAGTGCGCCGGAAGCGGAGGTGTGTTAATCTGGGCTCCAGGAGTTACAGTCGGATGGAGGAGACAAGTGCCTACGCTGAAGACAACGCTACCTGACAGCACTGATCCCTAGATTTGGTAAGCGCCAACCTACTTTTCTGTTTGTTCTCCAGGCAGAGACTGATTCAACAATTTACAGTAGAGAATAAAAGTTGGCACTTGTAAGGGGGGCGGAGCCAACTACCATCTTGGCCGGTCGCATCTAGCTAGAGCTCCGAGTTTTAGTTAGCCAGAAAACAAAATTTATTAGACAAATTCCCTTAGAACCAAGCTATTTTTCCCTATTTGTGATCCCATATCCACTGCTGGGACATAGAAACACCGATCGGAGAGCTTTGCACGACACCGGAGGGAGGCACAGAGTTACTAGCACCGCTTCTGCCGTCTGAAGATTCACCCTACCCCTGGCCGCCTATTCTAAGACCTGCGCCTGTATCCCCAACAGAATAACAGCTAACAGCTCACTGTGCAGCATAACCACGACAGCAGGGGCTTCAAGCCCAGCGGCACCGGAGGTTTGAAGGGCCCTCCACATCTGACCTAAGAGGAGCTGTGTTACAGGGGGACTCCCCGCACCAATTTACACCTCACGGCAGTGGAACCGGACTGGTGCGCTAAATCCGGGGAGCCTATTACCCGCTCCGGAGCCTGCTTTCCCTCAACACCTTAGGAAGCCGCCTGAGATACGGCGCAACTCACGGCTCCATAACCGAGCAGCCTCCACGTGGAAGTCAGCTGATCATCTCCCCGTAAGTAATTGCAGCCTGGTCTGCAGGGGATAACACTGCCTGATTAAAATTAACTTTATTCGCAAACACTCCAGCTTAGGGGAACTCTGGGACAGACTGAGAATACCTAACCGGCTTCAATTTACTGGCTGGGCGCCATTTAATAATGATACTCTTTCCCCACATAGTGGCGCGAAAACGCCATCTTTAACTTTTAACCAACTCAGCATAGCTGCCTGTCAGTACGGCCTCCTCCACAGTAATACACAGTGTGCCAGCAGAAATTACAGCACAAGCATTATAAAGGGCTATATTTAAGTGTGGGCTCTTATCTACTAAGACAGGAACAACTACAATCAGCTTGCCAGTCACTTATCCATTTGTAGCTTGCCACGTGGAACTTAAACTCTATACAGGGGCCTGCAAATTTACTGTGCAGCAGTCACTTTCTGCTTCTTTACTACCAACAGCTACCTTAGAGAGGACAGTGACCTTATAGGGAGATAAGCAGTTAACCTCCAACAACTTATGGGCCCCTAGACCTGCACTGTAACTACACCCTTAGGCCCTAGGTGGAAACACTCTGTATACCTAACAAACACAGCAAGGTACCTGTTCTGTTACAAAGTAGGACTGTGCTGCACCATTTGCAGCAGTTTAAAAGCTGCAATACATCTTACCCTTGTGTCACAGTTGGAGCGCACTCTCCTGTCCCCTTTCCTGCTGCATGCTGATGCAGTAGGTCATACCCCTCACCCCTTTTCCGGCCTGGCCCAGAGGTGGCAATTTCCCTAGGGAGAGTGCCCTTAATCTACTCCAAATACAACAAGACTCTTCAATGCCAGTGACATTTTCATTTTTTGTAGAATATACATTTGCTTAACATGGCATAAGCACGTCTAGGCCACTTAAGCCTTTCTACCACACAGTGACCCTTCCTTATCTCTGAGTGAGGCCGCCCTGCCATACCTGACCTCTAGTCTCTCAAGGACCCCTTCTGCAACGGACCCAGCTTATTTCCCTCCCAATATGTCACAATCAGCCAGGGGGAAAAAAAACAAACAACCATTCTTACCCAAAAAAACTGTGATGGATCACTTTGGACCCCCAGGAGGGCTATCACAGAGTGATATAGAACCCCCAGACTCCCCTGGGTCTGACACCTCAGATCTCACATTGGCGGCTATCCAGAACATCCAACAAGCCTCATCCGAGGCAGTTACTCCCTCATTCATCATGGATTCCCTCAAGTCCCTACTGGACAAGCATCATGCTTCATTCACTGCCCAAATGGCGGCCTCTACCGCTGAGCTCAAAAAAGAGATCTCATCAACAAATGAAAGAATTGACACTTTGGAAAGAAAGCAGGAGGATGCCGCTGTGGAGAATTCTAACCTACAATCTTACACACAACGCCTCGCAGACTACCTAGACGTTGTTGATGATAAGATAGCGGACTTGGAAGATAGATCTCGGAGGAATAACCTCAGGATCCGAGGTATCCCCGAGTCTGTCTCTGCTAGTGATTTACAACCATATCTAAAAGAACTGTTTCTTGTGCTAGCGCCCCCCGCCACGGAGGCTGAAGCCCTGATGGACCGTGCACACCGCTCTCTTAAGCCCAAAGGTCTCCCAGATGACCAACCCAGAGACACAATAGTCCGGCTACACTACTTCACTTACAAAGAGAGAATCCAAAGGGCCCATTTTCAGAAACCTTCCCTCCCAGACAAATTTAAAAAGCTACAAATTTTTCCTGACCTTTCTGCAAGGACATTACAAAAGAGAAAAACTTTCACAGAAGTTACATCCATTCTAAGGAAAAATGAGATCAGGTACAGGTGGGGCTATCCCATAAAGCTACTCATCTTTCGGAACAATCAGATGTTTACCATACAGACCCCTAACAGAGGGTACGAACTACTTAAGTTGTGGAATCTATACCCTTCTCAAAAGGAAAAACCACTAACCAGCCAAACCCAATTGAGAGACACATCAGCAGAATGGGGGGCCCCCTCCGCCCCTGAGGATCAACGGAGCAAAACAGATGTCTCCAGGGCTGGAGACTGGACTACCCCTTCAACGCGAAGGTTTGGCCTCCAGAAGCACCGTGAGGGTCGGGAGTGGCCGATCCTCACGCAGAGACATAGATCTGGATCGCCAGTTTCCTAGGGAGCGCATCTCAGACCCTAAGCTGTAGTATGCTCTTTCTGGACACTGGTTATGTGAAGTTACTTTCTTTTTTCCTCTTTTAGTATATGCTGAAAACAGGTGGTCCCGCACCATTTGGACTCTTGCAGCTGGCATGCTGATCTTGATGAACTTTGGACGATAAGTATCTTTTCTTTTGTTCTGTTCCTCTGCAATATACAGTACTCATATCATTGTGACCATTGTTTACATATCTGAGCAGAGACTTTATTGTTTGCTAAATAGTTATCATTGCTATGTTTCTGGGATATTTATGTTTCATCTCTGCCACAAATTACAGTCAAGCATCCATAGACCTAATACACAACACTTACTGCCTCCAACCAGGGTTACACTAATCTATAGGTACCATGTGCTCAGCGAGGGCCCGGCTGCAGCACACTCCCTGTACACATATCCACCGTGTCTATGGCAGACACATTAGAAAAATAATCCCTACGCATACAACACTTGAAGAACCCCTACAGCAAACCTGCTCATATAGAGTTCCGAACACTTAGTTGTTAACAGAACACTTCACCTCATATATCAGAGTACTCTACCACAGTTCTAAAGTTTCAGCTGCCCATTACAAACTCACAGTAGCAAGACCAGTAGGCCACGTACCTTGAATAGATCATCAGTTGAGTTTACTGTCTACACCAGGACACCACAGTCTCGACTCCTTAATTTATTCTGTGTGGTCTACACCGAGTTGCATACCCGACTGTTTGTTATAATATTGTAGTTACAAGTTGTTTGTTGTTCTGGTTGCTATTTTATGTATTGAATTACTGTTTTCTTGTAGGTACATCGAAAGTTCTCTATTGTCACTGTCACATAACTCCAATTGTCATGCCACCTCTTCATTGGACAGGCTATAAGGCCGTTATTCTATCTTTTGCCCACCCATCACTCTCTAACAATCCACTGATAAACATTAGAGCGGCCGCCACCCCCCATTACTTGGCCCGCTGTTAACAGTACATCATTTAAAAGTTTTTAACAACCTCCCCCCCCCCCCACAAACCCAACCCCCTTAATCCCCCCCACTTAAATGTGCTTCCCCTATTAGGGAAGACGATTAACGCGGTTTCTCTTGACCATACCGCAATACCTATTTTCCAATTTATCTGTACTGCCATAAATTTGACTGAATGTTACATCTTTTTGTACTCTATTAGAAGTTTAAGAACAACCAACCTCCTTTGTCTTTTCGCTCTTGCACTTCTCTTTCATTCCTTTCCCCTCTTAGCCTCTTAGCGCTACCTTCCTTTTCCCCTGCCCTTTTTTTTTTTTTTTTTCTTTCTTCTCTCTTCCCTCTTCTTCTGCTTTCTCACTCCCCCACCTCTCCTTAGCATCACCTCAACATGTCCCTTATCTGTACCTCACTTAATACTAGAGGGCTTAACACTCCTAACAAGAGAAGTAGATTAGTTAGCTATTTAACTCGCACCAAAACTAAAATAGCCTTTCTCCAGGAGACCCATTGGGCAGATGGAACCCCTATACCCTTTCGATGTAAACAATACCCGGTAGTGGAGACAGCCTCATACCCGGGGAAATCGAGAGGTGTAGCTATTCTGATACATAAATCCGTTCTCTTTGAGAAAGTAGAAACCTTTAAGGACCCAAAGGGTAGATTCCTGATACTGACCTGCAGGATAGATGATACTTCATATACTCTTGCCAATTACTATGGCCCAAACTCTGGACAAATAAGAGCCTTTAGGAAGTTTTTAAGACTGCTGGCCTCTCATAAAACCCAAAATCTGCTACTGGCAGGGGATTTCAATATGCTACTAGATACAACACTAGATAGACGCTCTCCTAAGCTTAAACCCTGTGACAAACAAGCCACTAGGACTGCAAAACATTTCAATAACCTTTTGGCCCAACATAATTTGTTCGACATCTAGCGTTCCCACCATCCCTCCTCGAGGGACTACTCCTATTATTCCAAAGTACACAATACCTACACCAGGATCGATTACTTTTTTTGTGAACCAAGACTTTTAGACTCGGTCCAATCGGTGCTTATGCCTGAGTGCACATGGTCTGACCACTCCTCGGTCCAGCTTATCCTAAAAAACCCTAACAGCACACCCTTTAGATCCTCCTGGACGCTTCCGGAACACCTCCTTTCTACTCCAGACCAGGTCGCACTGATCCGGAAAGAGATTTCCGAGTTTCTGAGCATAAACGATAATGGTGCAGTTAACGACTTCTGTCTGTGGAGCACCCTCAAGGCCTTTCTTAGAGGGGTATTCATTAAATTGAACGCGGAGCATAAGAAATGGTTGGGTAGTTCGCTCGCCCAACTACATGTCTCCCTGAGGAACCTGAACATATTACATGTAGCATCATTAGACCCGCAAATTCTCACCCAAATTGAAACCATTAAGACAAAAATTGCAGCCCTAGAATTAAAAAGGCAACAAACTCAGGTTCAGAAGTTCAAACAAACATTTTATGCCAAGGGAAACAAAGCAGACAGGCTATTGGCCAACAAACTTAAGCAAAAGACCGCAGAAGCCCGTATCCCATATATCAAAACACCCCAGGGAACTGTCCGGCTCCCAGCAGACATAGGGAAAGCCTTTGCTTTTTATTACTCTGCATTATATAACCTGGCGAGCTCCCCTACCCAATGTGTCCCGACCACACAGTACATTCAGGACTTCCTAGACACCATCTCTTTGCCGACCTTGACGGCAGACCAGAGAGATCTGCTTGATGCTCCATTTAGTATCAAAGAAGTCCTACATGCCATTAAATCCCTAAAATCCCACAAAGCCCCAGGTCCTGACGGTTTTGGAGCTCTGTTCTACAAAACGTTCAGACTCCAGCTATCACCACTTCTTAATAGAGTCTGCTCCCTGGCCAGACAATCCGGCTCCCTACCAACTGAGCTTTTAGAGGCGACCATAGTGACCATCCCGAAACTGGGTAAAACCCCTAACGTATGTGAACACTTCCGCCCCATTTCACTGATCAATGTTGATGTGAAGCTGATGGCGAAACTCCTGTCCTTTAGATTAAATAAAGTTCTCTCGTCACTGTTGGACGGCGACCAAGTAGGCTTCACCCCAGGTCGGGAAGGACCAGATAATACTCGCCGGATCCTCAATATATACTTCAAAGCCAAGCAGCGTAATCTTTCCTGCACGACCCTAGCCTTAGATGCCGAAAAGGCTTTTGATAGGGTCAACTGGACATACTTATTTGAGGTCCTTGACAAGTTTGGCTTCCCTCCGGGATTTTGCTCTTGTGTTAGAGCTCTGTACTCGGCCCCCTCGGCCTCGGTTAGAGGTCTGGGATTCCACTCCCCGACCTTTCCGATCACCAATGGGACGCGCCAAGGCTGTCCCCTCTCTCCACTGCTCTTCGCCCTAGTCATGGAGCCGCTGGCTGAGGCGATCAGAGGTAGTCCTGATGTCCGGGGAGTGGAACTAGAGGGTACCCTGCAAAAAAACGCCTTATTCGCGGATGACCTAACCATATTCCTAAGCGATCCTCTCCATTCCCTCCCTGCCCTCTTTAAGTTGCTGGACAGGTTTGGACAGATCAGTTACTACAAGCTCAACATCAGCAAGACGGAGGCGTATTCCATTAACGTGCCAGGTACTGATCTTACAGAACTTCAGCAACGGTATCCATTTAATTGGTCCCAGCAGAGGATCAAACATCTTGGAGTTTATCTCTCTTGGAACATCCCCACTATAATAGAGTCTAATTTCTATCCTCTCCTCCAGCAGTTCCAATCTAGTACTGATAGGTGGAGTGTTCCATGTATCTCCTGGTTGGGGCGTATTGCTGCATTCAAGATGCTCCTGCTCCCCAAGCTCACATACCTGTTCCGTTCACTCCCTATCCCTGTTCCTAAATTTTTGATCGGCAAATTTCAACAAATTTGCAATAAGTATATATGGAAAAATAAGCACCCTAGGGTCGCTACTAGAATACTCCAGCAACCACTCCTGTGTGGGGGCGCGGGCGCCCCTAACATAACATATTACCATGAAGCTTCAAGGCTCTCTCATGTCCTAGCATGGAAGATCACAGACGGCAAAAACAAATGGCAAATACTAGAGCAAGCAATGCTCCCTAGTCCTCTTACCCTACACGACCTCATTTGGTTACCCAAGCATGTCAGGTCGCTTTACAAAATCCAGAATACAATAATCTCTCATGCCCTCCGGCTATGGGATAGATTGCGCTCGCTCCCCCAGATAGCCCCACATCCTTCCCCCGTTCACTCTCTAACGGGCCTGCTAGCGGCCCTTAGAGACTCCCACCCTCATCTGTGGCAGGAGCACAGAATCCACTGTATGGCAGATTTGTTTTTCAACGGCCAATTCATCACGACCACACAATTTACCAATAATTACAACCCGCCCCAACTTCTTCTGTTTGAGTTCTGGAGGCTTAGAAGCCTATTGAAGTCCTGGGGATTCTTAAACCAATCTCCCAGAGCACCCACTATGTGGGAAAAAAGATGAAGCAGCAACGTGAGGATACCTAGGTCGCTATCGGTTTCCTACAAAGACTTGATGAATTCCCCCCTTTTCTACAGGTCAGCTTACACATTGGCCTGGGAAAAGGTTTTTCACTTCCGAACGGAACAGGACGAATGGGCCCAAGCGGTGGCCCTAACCAAACAAGCACTTCACTGTGTTACACTACTAGAGTTATATCTTAAAATCTGTACACAGTGGCATCTCACCCCACTTAGATTATACAAAATTTCTCAGATTAACTCTCCATTATGTTGGAGGCAGTGTGGGATGGTGGGTTCGCCGGCCCATATTTGGTGGGAATGTCCGAAATTGGCTACCTTCTGGCAAGTTGTCTCACACAAATGTAGAAACCTAATTCCCTACTTACACAACTCCCCGCAAACAGCTCTATTACACTTAAACTTAGACACAGCCACACCCCCAGAGGCCTTACTCTCCGTTTATATACTTATCTCAGCCAAACTAGCTATAGCGAGACTATGGAGACAGCAAACAACACCTACATGGGGAGAAGTAGTCAAAACCATGTCCTATCTGGAGATAATGGAGGGTCCGATCTTTACCCAACGTAATAAAGTCTTTTTGCATTCGGAAATCTGGGAATTATGGAAGCACCTGAACTGATTCTGTTGCAGGGCAGTTAATGGGAGCAGTAGCTGTAGGCTCCATGCACCAACTAACTCCTCCCCCCCTCCCCTGCCCACCTAAATCCTCATCACCCTCCCCCCCCCCTTTTTTTTTTTTTTTCTTTTTCTTTTTCTCTCTTCTTCTCTCCCTTTTCTAGTTACTCTGTGGTTGGTCTTTCTGGATACGTTCAACTATATAGGTGTATATCTCAAATGCTTTTGGCCTAATGGGTCCATAGGTGACTCACTGGCCACCCAATGTGTGTACAGTTCAAAAAAGGAAAAGAAAAGGAAGTATAGATTATTCAGTTTTATGATGGATAATAATATTTGCATTATTCTCAACAAATTTAGACTGTTCATTTGACCACTTTCATATGTCAGTACTTTTACACTCTATTCTGTTCTAAAATTGAAAAAGAGAGGTTAAGTTTATCTCTTATTTGATTGGATTACTCTGTGATGAAACAGAAAAGACTTTACGTGTTTCATATGTGCATATTGTGTTGTATTCATGCATATTTAGATGTATCACAGTTGTATTGTATTGTGAAGTTAACCTCCATAAAAATTATTATAAAAAAAAAAAAAAAAAGTTGGCACTTGTAGAATGATATGTGGAAACTCCACACCAAAGCTGGATGGTGTGGCCACCAGGAACAGATGCTTGTGAGGTACCAGAGGAGTAAGAAGGGCCAAGATTAAAACACAGCCCAAAGTTAAAGCTAGGTATCAATCCAATCTTGCAAGGTACCAAAGAAGTAAGAAGAGCCAAGGTCAAAACACAGCCCAAAGTTAAAGCCAGGCATCAACCCAATCTTGCAAGGTACCAAAGCAGTAAGAAGAGCCAAGGTCAAAACACATTCCGAAGTTAAAACAGGGTAGAGATTGCAATTGAAGTAGAAAGTGCATGCACTATTAATATAGAATTACTATACTCGGGCAAGGAGCCAAAATAACGCACCAGAAATGACGCAGACGTGACTATGCAGCGAAGCAAAACAATTATGTGACCGAAATGACGCAGCAGTGAAGCTAAAAATCACGACTATGACAATGCAACTTTGATTTCAAAAAAGGTAAACAAACAGTTGATGACAGGTACAGAAGGATACAGGTAAGCTGCCACAAGCACAGCAAGTACAGGAGACTTAGCAGGCACAGAAAACCCAGCAGGTACAATTGGTAGAGATGGCATGGGATACCAGGTAAGTGCATCTGTATAGCAGTTTTTGCAACACAGGATACAGGGAGAGCTAAAAGCAGGTAAGATGAAGGTGATCTGTTCAATAACTCAGCCTAGAGTAAAGGGATAAGTGTATTTATATAGGAACTCTCACACCTGAAGCCATTTAGGTGGGAGCTCCTAAAATTAGCATGGCCCCTATAAATTAGCACAGAGTGTGGACGCAAGCACTTAAGTAAAGCAGCAGTCATTGCAGAAGATAGGCTTTAGCATTCAAGTGGAGAAACACAGAAGCAGAGGCTCATTGCTGCAGCGTGGTGAGGTGTTGTACAGGCTTTGTTAGGGGCACTTTTTGCTGGTCATATTTGAGGTCAGTCATTATGTTTATTTGCATTGGGGGCGCTGTGGATAAGGTAAACAACAGAGGAAAGGATCAGGTCATCAGCTGGTAAGAAAGGGAAGGGTCTGCTCATTGGTTGTTAGTGGTTAGATCATGTAGAGATCAAAGGAAATGTTAAATGGACAGTAAACACTGTGTAATTTGCTTTATAATAAAAAAAATCAGCCAAGTCTTAACATTTTTAAAACAATTTAGCATTGTTTGTTCCAATTGTTTTTCAATTGCCAAACACCACCCACCATTTGCCTTATTTGGCGGAGCCAATTTTGGCTTAAATCTGCAGATAACAAAGCTAGACATTATCATAAAATTAGTATATAGTTAATTGTTTTGTAGTTGTTACCAGGGACATATATGTATCAGAGTTTGCCTTGAAAAGTCAGCAGGGTGCATTTTGAGTTCTCAGAATTAGAAAATTCAGAATTACATGAAAAGAGAGCAAAATAAATTGTGAAAGTATAAAGCAAAGTTGTTTCATCATGCACATTTAAACATTTACATACAAATCTCAAGGTGTTCACTGTTTTTTTCAAATCAAGCAGGAAGTTAATTAAATGGGCTCCTTCTATCAAAGGCCGGGCAGATGAGGTTTGCGGTCTTGAACCTCTTCTGCCCAGCCTCTCGGCAAGTGAGCAGTAGTTCACTGCCCACAGTTATCAATTAATAATCCACTGATTGTGCAATGCCGCCCCCTGCTTGCTTGCGTCCAATATGGGGCTGTCAATCATCTCGATCAGATCGAGATGATTGCAATTCTTGACCTAAAGTTTTATGGATAGATTAAGTAGCAGCAGTTGCAATCTAACATTTCTGGCTCGTTCTGAGTGAGACTAAAACGCTGAGGCTCTGAAGCAACTATCTCTGCTTCTTAAATGAAGTCCAATGTGCAGGATGAAAAAGAAATGATGATAATGATAATACATTTTACCTATGTAAAAGCTTATGTAAGACTGTTAAAGGAAAGTTACAGCAGATTTGAGGGAGTATTGCTGACTACTGCAAATGATAGCGACAGTCTATAGCTCCCATAGAAAAAAAAAGCCTGTCATTATTTCTTAGTTACCCATTACAACTAAAAGGAACAGGGTTGTCTTAATGCTGCGGCTCTGGTGCTATCAATAGGCTAAGGATCTAGGCTTAAGTGTCAAATGTAATTTGTTATAGAAACAATTGCTTTAACACAATACATCATTATATACAGTAGAATGTCCATATGCTACATGACATTTTAAAAATGGTGGCACATTGGCATAAAAAAATACTCAAATGTATAATGGGATGCTTAGAATTCAAGGAGGGCAATTGCCCATTCTTTGTTCCCTTCCTCCCTACATTCATGATTGACTACTCTTTTAAATATAAATATCTCTTTATATATATTTATACTGTAATATATTTTTTTTATTTAGAAGACATTTTTTTGTTCTTTTAAAGCAAAACAAAGCCAAATTCTAAAGTTATAAAACACAAAAGCATGCATATTTATTAATGGCCAAATTAAAGTTTGTACCCAAAATATATGTTAAATGTGATGTTTAATTTTTAATATCTTTTTTTGATGTGTTAAAAATCTGTCTAGAATTGTATAACATGGATGACTACAGCGGAAGCCTCAAAAGTAATCTATTGGCTCATATTTGGCAACATTTTGTCTTTATTTGGAATGTTGCATGTCTAAACTCAAAGCAATTATAACAATGTGATTGGTTCTTTCAAATCACGGCTCATGAGCTTCTAAACACCTTAGATACCAATAGAAAGAGATATGTAAACATTTTACAAGCAGTAAAAGGAAAAAGAAACATATTTAAAAATATTGACTATTAATACTCACATTTTTTTTTTATTATTTTTTTTTAATAATGGAATATATGCAACAGTTATCTTAAAGGGACTGTCTAGTCCAAAAAAAACTTTCATGATTCAGATAGGGCATGTAATTTTAAATTTTTTTCCAATTTACTTGTATCACCAATTTTTCTTTGTTCTCATGGTATTCTTAGTTGAAAGCTTAACCTAAGAGGTTCATATGCTAATTTCTTAGAGCTTGAAGGCTGCCTCTTAAGAATGCATTTTAACAGGTTTTTCACCACTAGAGGGTGTTAGTTCATGTTTTTCATATAGATAACACTGTGCTCATGCACGTGAAGTTACCTGGGAGCCATCACTGATTGCTGCAAGTCTGTCAAAGAACTGAAATAAAGGGGCAGTCTGCAGAGGCTTAGGTACAAGATAGGTAAAATATATATAAATATAACTGTGTTGGTTGTGCAAAACTAGGGAATGGGTAAAAAAAGAAATATCTAACTTTTAAAACAATAACAATTCTGGTGTAGACTGTCCCTTTAATTACAATCTCCTGTAACCTATTTTGTGCATTAATGATATTATAATTTGTTGTTAAGAGACCTGTCTCTAATTTGTATTTAAATAGATAACATTTACTAACTATATGCTAAGCAAACAATGGGCTAGTTTAAGAGTGGAGCACTAACTTTTATGCGCGAGCAAGAAGGAATTTATTGCAGGTGTTTGCGTGCGTTGGAATGAGTTGAGTAAACGGGTTTGCTCAAGCAAAACACATCAAAAATACATTGAAATGTACAGCAGGCTCAAAATAATGCTAACTAATAAAAAATATTTTAAAAAAAATGCAAAAAAAGTTATAATGTCTCAAAAATATGAGGGCCCCGGTATTTTTTGTTTTGTTTTGTTTAACCCCTTAAGGACACGGCCATTTTTCAATTTCTTTCCCTGAAGGACCAGGGCTATTTTTAAATTTCTGCGGTGTTTGTGTTTAGCTGTAATTTTCCTCTTACTCATTTAATGTACCCATACATATTATATACCGTTTTTCTCACCATTAAATGGACTTTCTAAAGATACCATTATTTTCATCATATCTTATCATTTACTTTAAAAAAATGATAAAATATTAGGAAAAAATGGAAAAAAACACACTTTTTCTAAATTTGACCCCCACAATCTGTTACACATCTACAACCACCAAAAAACACCCATGCTAAATAGTTTCTAAATTTTGTCCTGAGTTTAGAAATACCCAATGTTTACATGTTCTTTGTTTTTTTTTACAAATTAATGGGGCATAAATACAAGTAGCACTTTGCTATTTCCAAACCATTTTTTTTCAAATTTAGCGCTAGTTACATTGGGACACTGATATCTGTCAGGAATCCCTGATTAACCCTTGACATGTATATATATTTTTTTAGAAGACATTCCAAAGTATTGATTTAGGTCCATTTTGGTATATTTCATGCCACCATTTCACCACCAAATGCAATCAAATAAAAAAAATTGTTCACTTTTTCCCAAATATTTTCACAAACTTTAGGTTTCTCACTGAAATTATTTACAAACAACTTGTGCAATTATGGCATAAATGGTTGTAAATACTTCTCTGGGATCCCCTTTGTTCAAAAATAGCAGAAATATATGACTTTGGAGTTGCTTTTTGGTAATTAGAAGGCCGCTAAATGCCACTGCGCATCACACGTGTATTATGCCTATTATGCCCAGCAGTGAATGGGGTTAATTAGGGAGCATGTAGGGAGCATCTAGGGTTAATTTTAGCTTTAGTGTACTGTAGTAGACAACGCCAAGTATTGATCTAGGCCCATCTTGGTATATTTCATGCTACCATTTCACAGCTAAATGCGATCTAGGTTTCTCACTGAAATTATTTACAAACAACTTTTGCAAGTATGGCATAAATGATTGTAAATGCTTTTCTGGGATCCCCTTTGTTCAGAAATAGCAGACATATATGGCTTTGGCGTTGCTTTTTGGTAATTATAAGGCCGCTAAATGACGCTGCGCACCACACGTGTATTATGCCCAGCAGTGCAGGGGTTAATTAGGTCATTTGTAGGGAGCTTGCAGGGTTAATTTTAGCTTAAGCGTAGAAATCAGCCTCCCACCTGACACATCACACCCCAGGATCCCTCCTAAATAGCTCTCTTCCCTCCCCCATCCCACAATTGTCCCCGCCATCTTAAGTACTGGCAGAAAGTCTGCCAGTACTAAAATAAAAGGTATATTTAAAATTTAAAAAAAAATTGTAAAGCATATTTACATATGCAGCTGTGTAGGATCCCCCCTTAGCCCCCAACCTCCCTGATCCCCCCCCCCAAACAGCTCTCTAACCCTCCACCTCTACCTTACTGGGAGCCATCTTGGGTTCTGGCAGCTGTCTGCCAGTACCCTGTTTGCAAATACAAATGGGTTTTTTTTAGGGTTTTTTTTTTTAAAAATTCCATTTTTTCTGTAGTGTAGCTTCCCCCCCCCCCCACAGACAAATCCCCCACCCACTCCCAGATCCCTTAGATTTATTTTTGTTGGGGATTGTATCACTGCTACTATAATAAATGTATTAACCCCTAAAGCTAAGTCTAACCCTAACACTAACACCCCCCTAACTTAAATATAATTTAAATCTAACGAAATAAATTAACTCTTATTAAATAAATTATTCCTATTTAAAGCTAAATACTTACCTGTAAAATAAACCCTAATATAGCTACAATATAAATTATAATTATATTGTAGCTATTTTAGGATTAATATTTATTTTACAGGCAACTTTGTAATTATTTTAACCAGGTACAATAGCTATTAAATAGTTAATAACTATTTCATAGTTACCTAGTTAAAATAATTACAAAATTACCTGTAAAATAAATCCTAACCTAAGTTACAATTAAACCTAACACTACACTATCAATAAATTAATTAAATAAAATACCTACAATTACCTACAATTAAACCTAACACTACACTATCAATAAATTAATTAAATACAATACCTACAAATAAATACAATGAAATAAACTAACTAAAGTACAAAAAATAAAAAAGAACTAAGTTATAAAAAATAAAAAAATATTTACAAACATTAGAAAAATATTAAAATTTTAAACTAATTACACCTACTCTAAGCCCCCTAATAAAGACCCCCAAAATAAAAAAATGCCCTACCCTATTCTAAAATTAAAATAGAAAAGCTCTTTTACCTTACCAGCCCTGAAAAGGGCCCTTTGCGGGGCATGCCCCAAAGAATTCAGCTCTTTTGCCTGTAAAAAAAACATACAATACCCCCCCAACATTACAACCCACCACCCACATACCCCTAATCTAACCCAAACCCCCCTTAAATAAACCTAACACTAAGCCCCTGAAGATCTTCCTACCTTGTCTTCACCACACCGGGTTCACCGATCGGTCCAGAAGAGCCTCCGATGTCTTGATCCAAGCCCAAGCGGGGGGCTGAAGATGTTCATGATCCGGCTGAAGTCTTCATCCAAGCGGGAGCTGAAGAGGTCCATGATCCGACTGAAGTCTTCATCCAAGCGGGAGCTGAAGAGGTCCATGATCGGGCTGAAGTCTTCTATCAAGCGGCATCTTCAATCTTCTTTCTTCCGGATCCATGTTCATCCCGCCGACGTGGAACATCCATCTTTACCAACGACTTCCCGAGAATGACGGTTCCTTTAAGGGGCGTCATCCAAGATGGCGTCCCTCGAATTCCGATTGGCTGATAGGATTCTATCAGCCAATCGGAATTAAGGTAGGAAAATTCTGATTGGCTGATGGAATCAGCCAATCAGATTCAAGTTCAATCCGATTGAGCTGAAGAGGTCCATGATCCGAGCTCGCATTCTATTGGCTGTTCCGATCAGCCAATAGAATGCAAGCTCAATATGATTGGCTGATCGGATCAGCCAATCAGATTGACAGATTGAACTTGAATCTGATTGGCTGATTCCATCAGTCAATCAGAATTTTTCTACCTTATTTCCGATTGGCTGATAGAATCCTATCAGCCAATTGGAATTCGAGGGACGCCATCTTGGATGACGTCCCTTAAAGGAACCGTCATTTGTCGGGAAGTCATCGGTGAAGATGGATGTTCCGCGTCGGCGGGATGAACATGGATCCGGAAGAAAGAAGATTGAAGATGCCGCTTGATAGAAGACTTCAGCCGGATCATGGACCTCTTCAGCTCCCGCTTGGATGAGGACTTCAGTCGGATCATGGACCTCTTCAGCTCCCTCTTGGATGAAGACTTCAGCCGGATCATGGACCTCTTCAGCCCCCCGCTTGGGCTTGGATCAAGACATCGGAGGCTCTTCTGGACTGATCAGTGAACCCAGTGTGGTGAAGACAAGGTAGGAAGATCTTCAGGGGCTTAGTGTTAGGTTTATTTAAGGGGGGTTTGGGTTAGATTAGGGGTATGTGGGTGGTGGGTTGTAATGTTGGGGGGGTATTGTATGTTTTTTTTTACAGGCAAAAGAGCTGAATTCTTTGGGGCATGCCCCGCAAACGGCCCTTTTCAGGGCTGGTAAGGTAAAAGAGCTTTTCAATTTTAATTTTAGAATAGGGTAGGGCATTTTTTTTATTTTGGGGGTCTTTGTTATTTTATTAGGGGGCTTAGAGTAGGTGTAATTAGTTTAAAATTGTTGTAATATTTTTCTAATGTTTGTAAATATTTTTTTTATTTTTTGTACTTTAGTTAGTTTATTTCATTGTATTTATTTGTAGGTATTGTATTTAATTAATTTATTGATAGTGTAGTGTTAGGTTTAATTGTAGATAATTGTAGGTATTTTACTTAATTAATTTATTGATAGTGTAGTGTTAGGTTTAATTGTAACTTAGGTTAGGATTTATTTTACAGATAATTTTGTCATTATTTTAACTAGGTAGCTATTAAATAGTTATTAACTATTTAACAGCTATTGTACCTGGTTAAAATAATTACAAAGTTGCCTGTAAAATAAATATGAATCCTAAAATAGCTACAATATAATTATAATTTATATTGTAGCTATATTAGGGTTTATTTTACAGGTAAGTATTAGGCTTTAAATAGGAATAATTTATTTAATAAGAGTTAATTTATTTTGTTGGATTTAAATTATATTTAACTTAGGGGGGTGTTAGTGTTAGGGTTAGACTTAGCTTTAGGGGTTAAAAAATTTATTAGCGTAGCGGTGAGGTCCGGTCGGCAGATTAGGGGTTAATGCTTGAATTTAGGTGTCGGCGATGTTAGGGAGGGCAGATTAGGGGTTAATACTATTTATTATAGGGTTATTGAGGCGGGTGTGAGGCAGATTAGGGGTTAATACATTTATTATAGTAGCGGTGAGGTCCGGTCGGCATATTAGGGGTTAATAAGTGTAGGTCGGTGGAGGCGACGTTGGGGGCGGCAGATTAGGGGTTAATAAATATAATATAGGGGTACATAGGGATAACGTAGGTGGCGGCGGTGTGCGTTCGGCAGATTAGGGGTTAAAAAATTTTAATACAGTGGCGGCTATGTGGGGGGGGGCCTCGGTTTAGGGGTACATAGGTAGTTTATGGGTGTTAGTGTACTTTAGAGCACAGTAGTTAAGAGCTTTATGAACCGGCGTTAGCCCAGAAAGCTGTTAACTCCTGACTTTTTGCTGCGGCTGGAGTTTTGTCGTTAGATTTCTAACGCTCACTTCAGCCACGACTCTAAATACCGGCGTTAGAAAGATCCCATTGAAAAGATAGGATACGCAAATGGCGTAGGGGGATCTGCGGTATGGAAATGTCGCGGCTCGAAAGTGAGCATTAGACCCTTACCTACACAACTCTAAATACCAGCGGTAGCCCAAAACCATCATTAGTAGCCTCTAACGCTGGTTTTGACGGCTAACGCCAAAATCTAATAGGGAACCTGTCTACTCATGTTCACATAGAGTGAAGCAGCATTAGCTGCTGGAATTTGTGGTCCTTGTGCATTTCCATCCCCTGCTCTCAATTGCACAAGAGCAGGCCTTGCCAATCATCCCATATGAATGAGTCTTGGATTTTTTTAAGTTTATCACCTCTGAGTATGGTAGGAGATTAGAACGCTAGGTTTATGTGGACAGGGCCAGACTGGGAAATCAGACCGGCCCTGGAAATTTGTATAGATCGCCCCTCCCCCTCCAGCACAGCCATGCCCCCTCCAGCAAGGTCACGTCCCCTTCAGCACAGCCACACCCCCTGTTCTGGTCCTGTTCCCATTGTATAAAAAAACAGCTATACATAAAATACAAAATACCCATGCATAGTCTACAAAACGTAAATGTCCAGTGCTTATGCCTAGCACAGCAGCCTGTAGAACTCTCATTAGGTTCATGGCAACCACATGTTTTGCAAACACAATTCATTATCAGAATCTTGGAATGCTATACAAATAAATGATAATACACAATTCAGGCAGACTTACATTTCAGGTAATTCATATATTATTAGCATGTATGAGCTACATAACTTTATATCGTTTCTATCACTGTGAATCAGCACAATGTATACACAATATTCATATATAAAGTATTATAATAAGGAGTACGGTATATTAGACCATGTATTATGAACAGCTGGTTGGGGGTGAATATTTTACACTCTATGCACCACTTGGGTACGTTATTGCACACATTACTTCCTAAATATTTGCTAAATTCTACAAATAAAATGAGATTGAGAATTATTATTTGTGGGGATTTTTTAATATAATTTAACATTAACCTTGTGCACAGCATAAGACCAATAAAAGATCTCTAGATAACCCCTCTGACACTATTGTGGCAGCTATGAGAAGGCTATGAAGAGAACTGGTAAGTAATTAAGAGCAGCCACGCTCTGCAGCAAGTTATATGATGGTGCTGGAGTAATTTAAAGCCGACTTATTCATGCTGTTCTTGGGACTCGGGCCCTCCCTCTGAAAGCTACAGATAAACCACCTCGAAAAAAAAGAAAATAAAACTAATATAATACAAAAATAAAATAATAATAAATAGCTGTTCACCTCACACTAACATTAACTCATTAATTAACTCGATCGGGTTGATTTCCGGTGATGTCTATCCGCGTGCTCAGAGCAGGCAGACAGGTTAAGGAGCAGCGGTCTTTGTGACCGCTGCTTCATAACTGCTGTTTCTGGTGAGTCTGCAGGCTCGCCAGAAACACTGGGCATCAAGCTCCATTCGGAGCTTGATACATATGCCCCATTGTGTCTTACTCCGTTAATACTGAGCATTCGATACATGACTAATTGGCAGTGATCCATATTGAACGCACTTACAAGGATAGTAATGTAATCTTATAACTTCCACTGGTTGTTAAACTTGTTCTGGGAGCACAACGGGCAAGCAATAGCATTTTAAAAACTCTTTGGGCCTTTATTTAGCCCTGTAATTACAAAAATGTGTGTGTGTGCTTGATGTGCTCCTATAACCTATATATCCTATATATCCGGGTCAAAACTGGGGTTTTCTTACAACATAACGCTGAACAGTTAACAACAAGCACAAAATACACTATCTATGTATGCTATATATTACATGGCCAAAGCTGTTGAAATGACTGAAAATTTATAAATATATTATTTATATCATATTAGAAAAATTAGATTTACTTAAACACTATTATTTTTTTAAAGTGTTCAGAATAATATTAACCCTACGCGATAAGACTCCATATACATTGGTGTGAAAGGGGTTAATTATTTACATTACATCAAATTTTCAGTCTGGCAATTATTGATATTTTAGTTTGATGAATTTGATATACTTACATAAATTAAATTAATTTACCAAGAAGTATCACTAGTGTTATATTTATTTACAATAATCTATCTATGTGTTTACTAAGGCCTAGATTTAGAGTTTTGTCGGTAACGACCCGCGTAGCTAACGCTGGCTTTTTTATGGCCGCACCTTTTAAATACCTCTGGTATTGAGAGTTCACAGAATGGCTGCGTTAGGCTCCAAAAAGGGAGCGTACAGGCATATTTAACGCCACTGCAACTCTTGATACCAGAGTTGCTTACGGACGCGGCTAGCTTCAAAAACGTGCTTGTGCACGATTCCCCCATAGAAAACAATGGGGCTGTTTAAGCTGAAAAAAAACCTAACACCTGCAAAAAAGCCGCGTTCAGCTCCTAACACAGCCCCATTGTTTGCTATGGGGAAACACTTCCTACGTCTGCACCTAACACTCTAACATGTACCCCGAGTCTAAACACCCCAAACCTTACACTTATTAACCCCTAATCTGCCGCCCCCGCTATCGCTGACCCCTGCATATTATTATTAACCACTAATCTGCCGCTCCGTAAACCGCCGCTACTTACATTATCCCTATGTACCCCTAATCTGCTGCCCTAACATCGCCGACCCCTATATTATATTTATTAACCCCTAATCTGCCCCCCACAACGTCGCCTCCACCTGCCTACACTTATTAACCCCTAATCTGCCCTAGCGGACCGCACCGCTATTATAATAAAGTTATTAACCCCTAATCCGCCTCACTAACGCTATAATAAATAGTATTAACCCCTAATCTGCCCTCCCTAACATCGCCGACACCTAACTTCAAACAGTAACCCCTAATCTGCCGACTGGAGCTCACCGCTATTCTAATAAATGTATTAACCCCTAAAGCTAAGTCTAACCCTATCACTAACACCCCCCTAAGTTAAATATAATTTAAATCTAACGAAATTAATTAACTCTTATTAAATAAATTATTCCTATTTAAAGCTAAATACTTACCTGTAAAATAAACCCTAATATAGCTACAATATAAATTATAATTATATTATAGCTATTTTAGGATTTATATTTATTTTACAGGTAACTTTGTATTTATTTTAACCAGGTACAATAGCTATTAAATAGTTAAGAACTATTTAATAGCTAAAATAGTTAAAATAATTACAAAATTACCTGTAAAATAAATCCTAACCTAAGTTACAATTAAACCTAACACTAGACTATCAATACATTAATTAAATACAATACCTACAATTATCTACAATTAAACCTAACACTACACTATCAATAAATGAATTAAATACAATATCTACAAATAAATACAATTAAATAAACTAACTAAAGTACAAAAAATAAAAAAGAACTAAGTTACAAAAAATAAAAAAATATTTACAAACATTAGAAAAATATTACAACAATTTTAAACTAATTACACCTACTCTAAGCCCCCTAATAAAATAACAAAGCACCCCAAAATAAAAAAAATGCCCTACCCTATTCTAAATTACAAAAGTTCAAAGCTCTTTTACCTTACCAGCCCTGAACAGGGCCCTTTGCGGGGCATGCCCCGAGAAATTCAGCTCTTTTGCCTGTAAAAAAACACATACAATCCCCCCCCCAACATTACAACCCACCACCCACATACCCCTAATTTAACCCAAATCCCCCTTAAATAAACCTAACACTAAGCCCCTGAAGATCTTCCTACCTTATCTTCACCTCACCGGGTATCACCGATCCATCCTGGCTCCAAAATCTTCATCCAAGCCCAAGCGGGGGCTAGACATCCATCATCCGACAGCTGAAGAAGTCCAGAAGAGGGTCCAAAGTCTTCATCCTATCCAGGAAGAAGAGTAGATCCGGATCTGCAACCATCTTCTTCCAAGCGGCATCTTCTATCTTCATCCGATGAGGACCGGCTCCATCGTGAAGACCTCCAGCGCGGACCCATCTTCTTCCGACGACGTCCAACTGAAGAATGACGGTTCCTTTAAGGGACGTCATCCAAGATGGCGTCCCTCGAATTCCGATTGGCTGCTAGGATTCTATCAGCCAATCGGAATTAAGGTAGGAAAATTCTGATTGGCTGATGGAATCAGCCAATCAGAGTCAAGTTCAATCCGATTGGCTGATCCGATCAGCCAATCATATTGAGCTTGCATTCTATTGGCTGATCAGAACAGCCAATAGAATGCGAGGGACGCCATCTTAGATGACATTCCTTAAAGGAACCGTCATTCTTCAGTTGGACGTCGTCGGAAGAAGATGGGTCCGCGCTGGAGGTCTTCACGATGGAGCCGGTCCTCATCGGATGAAGATAGAAGATGCCGCTTGGAAGAAGATGGTTGCAGGTCCGGATCTACTCTTCTTCCTGGATAGGATGAAGACTTTGGACCCTCTTCTGGACTTCTTCAGCCGTCGGATGATGGATGTCTAGCCCCCGCTTGGGCTTGGATGAAGATTTTGGAGCCAGGACGGATCGGTGATACCCGGTGAGGTGAAGATAAGGTAGGAAGATCTTCAGGGGCTTAGTGTTAGGTTTATTTAAGGGGGGTTTGGGTTAGATTAGGGGTATGTGGGTGGTGGGTTGTAATGTTGGGGGGGGTATTGTATGTGTTTTTTTACAGGCAAAAGAGCTGAATTTCTTGGGGCATGCCCCGCAAAGGGCCCTGTTCAGGGCTGGTAAGGTAAAAGAGCTTTGAACTTTTTTAATTTAGAATAGGGTAGGGCATTTTTTTATTTTGGGGGGCTTTGTTATTTTAATAGGGGGCTTAGAGTAGGTGTAATTAGTTTAAAATTGTTGTAATATTTTTCTAATGTTTGTAAATATTTTTTTATTTTTTGTAACTTAGTTCTTTTTTATTTTTTGTACTTTAGTTAGTTTATTTCATTGTATTTATTTGTAGATATTGTATTTAATTAATTTATTGAGACTGTAGTGGTAGGTTTAATTGTAGATAATTGTAGGTATTGTATTTAATTAATTTATTGATAGTCTAGTGTTAGGTTTAATTGTAACTTAGGTTAGGATTTATTTTACAGGTAATTTTGTAATTATTTTAACTATTTTAGCTATTAAATAGTTCTTAACTATTCAATAGCTATTGTACCTGGTTAAAATAAATACAAAGTTACCTGTAAAATAAATATAAATCCTAAAATAGCTATAATATAATTATAATTTATATTGTAGCTATATTAGGGTTTATTTTACAGGTAAGTATTTAGCTTTAAATAGGAATAATTTATTTAATAAGAGTTAATTTATTTCGTTAGATTTAAATTATATTTAACTTAGGGGGGTGTTAGGGTTAGGGTTAGACTTAGCTTTAGGGGTTAATCCATTTATTACAGTAGCGGCGAGATTCGGTCGGCAGATTAGGGGTTAATAATTGAAGTTAGGTGTCGGCGATGTTAGGGAGGGCAGATTAGGGGTTAATACTATTTATTATAGGGTTATTGAGGCGGGAGTGAGGCGGATTAGGGGTTAATAACTTTATTATAGTAGCGGTGCGATCCGCTCGGCAGATTAGGGGTTAATAAGTGTAGGCAGGTGGAGGCGACGTTGAGGGGGGCAGATTAGGGGTTAATAAATATAATATAGGGGTCGGCGGTGTTAGGGGCAGCAGATTAGGGGTACATAAGTATAACGTAGGTGGCGGTCGGCAGATTAGGGGTTAATTATTGTAGGTAGCTGGCGGCGACGTTGAGGGAGGCAGGTTAGGGGTTAATAAATATAATATAGGGGTCGGCGGTGTTAGGGGCAGCAGATTAGGGGTACATAAGTATAATGTAGGTGGCGGTCGGCAGATTAGGGGTTAAACAAATTTAATCGAGTGGCGGCGATGTGGGGGGACCTCGGTTTAGGGGTACATAGGTAGTTTATGGGTGTTTGTGTACTTTAGAGCACAGTAGTTAAGAGCTTTATAAACCAGCGTTAGCCCAGAAAGCTCTTAACTACTGACTTTTTTCTGCGGCTGGAGTTTTGTCGTTAGAATTCTAACGCTCACTTCAGACACGACTCTAAATACCGGAGTTAGAAAGATCCCATTGAAAAGATAGGATACGCAATTGACGTAAGGGGATCTGCGGTATGGAAAAGTCGCGGCTGAAAAGTGAGCGTTAGACCCTTTCCTGACTGACTACAAATACCGGCGGTAGCCTAAAACCAGCGTTAGGAGCCTCTAACGCTGGTTTTCACGGATACCGCCAAACTCTAAATCTAGGCCTAAGAGATGTCAGTTGCATAAACACACAAACATTTAATCCCTTAAACAGGGAGTAACTGATACTATCTTAAGCAACAATAAATAACTCAAATTAATAAGTGGAATTATCACTTTACAGTGATCTAATATAAGCATTAAACTACACAAGATTTTATTGGTATAACACAGAGCAAGTCTTGTGTTTTTCTACTAATTATTTGTTAATCTCAGTATATAGCAGATTGTGACTAATTCAACATATTTACTAAGCTCAGCTTGAAAATTCATATGACATTACTAACATTTATATAGCTGCTCCATTTATACCACTTTGCCTATGTGTTTATCACAGGTACAAATTTCAAAGAGGTTATTTGTCAATATTATATCAGCTAATCTTTTTGTTATATGTCATTCAATGAGTGAAGTTGTCATTAGACACTGACAACACCATAAACCTATACCAGGGTGTATGAATACATGAAAATATTAAAAACAATCTGCTGCTCCATCATACTGATATTTTTTGTATATTTATAGAATCAACCATTATAAGACAGCACTAATAATATTGAGGTTGCTTCACTACTTTACCTATGTGTTTAACGTAAGCAATATTCTAGTAGTGGAACTTTTTACCAGCAATTGACCATAGCCAACTCATAGATAGTTTTATGATCACATCAGTAATCAGAGTCTAGTTTACATATTATTTAACTCTAACCTGTACTATTTAGTAACTACCAGTACAGGCCAAGCAGTTCAATAGTCCTGTCAATCTGATATCCACTATACCTATACTCAAGGGCTCATGCTCATGATATCCAGTTTTTTTTTTTTTTTTTAAATAATTTTTTATTTTTTGAAATAGATAAATGAACATAAGAGCTTCAAGAGCATATATGTAACTGACAAAGGTACATAATACGGCACTTGTAAAACATTACAAAGTATGGAACAATTACATATAAGAAAAGCATAATAGAAAATGCTGGGTGTCAAGGTCCATTGTCTGTTAATCTCCCAAACTTTCCCGCCACCTCTCAGGGTGGGAGTGTTAGAGGCCAGAATCCACAAGGAGACAGACATTGTTTTAGTAGTCCAGAAAAAAAAAATCAGCATTTTCCTGTGTAATATAAAGGTTATGTCATAGCTGTTCACCTCAAAATCACAAAATAACCATTGGATATTGGAAATCAAATATATTAATCAACCATACTGAGATTATATCAAGTTGTTAAACAGGAAAAAAGAAGAAAAAGAAAGAGAAAGAAAAAAAAAAAAAAAAAAAAAAAAAAAAAAAAAAAAAAAAAAAAAAAAAAAGGGGGGGGGGAGTGGGGTGTGTGGGAGGAAGGTTGTGGGGGAAGAGGGCAGGGGGGAAAGGGGTTCATTCGAGGGAAGGGAATAGGAGGCTGGATGGACAAATTTGGTCATGTAGTGTTAGAAAAGACCAGGGGTAGGGAGCCATGGGTCTCCCGCACTTTTGGTAGTGAGAGTCATTTCGGGCCGTACGCCCAGATCTTGACCTGGAGGTCCATTGAACCATGAATGTGGGAAACATAGGATTCCATTTTCTTGATAAAATGTAAGATGTCAGTCACTTGCTCCCAGGAGGGTGAAACGCGCTGTAGCCACATACGGGCCATAGCTAATTTAACGGCCAGGAATAGGTAAATACAGAACAGTCTTTGCGGCAGGGGCAGCTGCCTGGGCAAAATGTGAAAGAGACAGATACTTGGTGATATGGGTAACTTAATACCCTCTGAAGAACAAAACTGGATTGCCTCTTGCCACAACGGCTGGATATGTGGGCAAGACCACCAGATGTGTTGGGGGGTTCCCAAATCCTCGCATCCCCTCCAGCATTTAGGTGAGTGAATAGACGAGATTTTAAAAAGGCGGACTGGAGTCATGTGCCATTGGAGAACAATCTTGAGGAACAACTCGTACAAAGTTGTACAATGTATAGCTTTTTTGGTGAGTTGGACTGCAACTCGCCATTGTTGTGGTTCGTGCGTAACCGCTAAGGAGGATTCCCATCGTCGGATTGGGGGGGATTTGTAGAAGACTGGGGGATTCATGAGTACAAGATATGAAATAGATAGTAGTCGAGCAGGGGGGGACGAGGAGTCCCATCTTACCTCCCAACTAGTTTTGGTTCTCGGAGGGCCTTTATCAAAGCCCCATGAGATGATGAGGCTGCGTAGTCTCCAGAACTCAAAATGCAAGAGGAGGGGTGGATTATACTTCCGAATAAAATCTTGAAAAGTGAGCAGTTTATCTCCTACATAGAGGTCTGCTATTTTGGTTAGATTCAAAGCAAGCCATAAATTAGGATGAGAATCCGGCAGTGCTAGTAACAACCCTCTCAATGAGTGAGATGGCGAAGGGTGAGGTGCTATAGACGGAAGGTTGCGGATCTTGTCCCAAAATTTCAAATTTGATTTTACAATAGAGTTAGCCAAAAGGGTAGAAGGCCTGGAATGTCTGGGGATCCACAACAGATCTCTCAGGGTGTACCCTGTTGGAAGGGATGCCTGTTCAATTTCGGCCCACCGGCTCTCCAAGGTCGCGTTCCATTGAGTTACGTGAGACAATCTGGCTGCTTCATGGTATTTTAAAATATTAGGGGCAGCTGCTCCACCCGCCAGCAAAGGCTGTTGTAGGATGTTAGTAGCTAATCTTGGGATCTTGTTACGCCATATGAATTTATTGCACAACTGCTGAAATTTGTAGATTGTAGGTCTAGGGATTGGGATAGGTAACGATCGAAATAGATATGTAAGTTTCGGGAGGAGGCTCATTTTGAAAGCTGCTATCCGGCCCAGCCAGGACAATGATGGAACATTCCATGTACCAGTAGTTTTTTCGATGTTAGATAATAGGGGGGTAAAGTTTAGATCAATCATCTCTAGGATATTATGGGATAAATAAACCCCAAGGTGTTTAATATGTGATGTAGACCACGAGAACTTGTATGTGCTCTTTAGCACATTGAGGGTCTCTTCCGAGATGTTGATTGCATAAGCTTCTGTTTTGAGAACATTTAGCTTATAATAGCTAACTAGGGTGAACTTATCCAACAGGGAGAACAAGTGGGGGAGAGAAGCAAGAGGGTCAGATATAAGTACTGTTAAATCATCGGCGAACAGAGCCGTCTTCTGCTCTGTGTGGTGTATACTGACCCCATTAATTTGGGGGCAGGATCGGATAGCTTCAGCTAGGGGTTCCATCACAAGGGCAAATATGAGTGGGGACAATGGGCACCCCTGTCTCGTGCCATTCGTTATCAAAAAAGATTTGGAGCAGAATCCCAGGCCCTTAACCACTGCCGACGGAGTAGAATACAAAGCCGCAACCGCCGTGATAAAAGGGTCCGGAAGACCGAATCTTCGTAAGACGGCAAACATATATTCCCAGTTCACCCTGTCGAAGGCTTTCTCAGCGTCTAACGACAGGGTGACACAGGGTAGGCGCGATCTATGGGCCTCAAAGTAGATATTCAGGAGTCTTCGAGTGTTATCCGGACCCTGACGTTGCAGGATAAAGCCCACTTGGTCAGAGTCAACCAATATAGGTAGTAAAGAGTTAAGGCGCGCTGCCAAAATCTTGGCATAAAGCTTGACATCGAGGTTCAGCAATGAGATTGGCCTATAGCTTCCGCATAATGTCGAGTCCTTCCCTTGTTTCGGAATGGTGATAATAGTGGCCTGTAAGAATTCAGCCGGGAAGGTTCCCCGCGCACTTGCCAGTGAAAAAAGACGTCTCAAGATAGGGATCAGCTGGGCTTGAAATTTTTTATAGAGTAAGTCCGAAAAACCATCCGGCCCCGGCGATTTGAAAGCTTTGAGGGATTTGATAGCCCTCTTAATTTCCGTTAGTGAGATGGGACTCTGTAAGGAGTCAATGCGGTCCTGAGGTACCGAAGGAAGATTTAATGAGGCTAGGAATGTGTCAATAATTTCAGGCGTTGGGGGGAGAGTCGAGTCTCCCTGATTCAAATTATAGAGGGAAGCATAATAGTCCGCGAAGGCGTTGCCAATGTCTTTAGGTTTTGTAATACATTGCCCGTTCACCTTCAACGAGGGGATACGTGCTGCTGCGGTTTTTTGGCGTAGCCTATTAGCAAGTAGTCTGTCGGCTTTATTACCTTTGTGGTAATAGATTTCTTTAAGCCGCAAGAGCCTCATGGCTGACCTCTCGGTCTCCAGTGTAACTATCCGTGTCTTGAGGTCCGCTAACTGTTTAGTCAGCGCAACTGTGGGATTTATCTTATGCTCCTCAGAGATCTTGCGGAGACTTATAGTGAGCTGTGCCAGGGTTTCCCCTCTATGCTTTTTCTCGGCTGCTGCTATTTTTATGAATGACCCCCGAATGTACGCCTTCAACGCGGCCCACAAAGTGAAGTCATCTACTTCATTGGTATCATTTAAAGATAGAAATTCCGCAAGCTCCCTGGCAATAGAGGCTTCTATTCCAGGAGCAGTGAATAGATGAGGGGGTAACCGCCACGTTGAGGAACGATGGAGTTCCGTAGGGGAGCGTAGACTAAGATACACAGGGTCGTGATCTGACCAAGAGCATTGGGGGATCCAGGCTCGAGTCACACTGTCCAAGAGAGTTGGATCGCAAAAGAAGAAGTCTAATCGCGAATAAGAACGGTGCACCGACGAAAAGTAGGTGTAGTCGCGAGCCGAAGAATTAAGGGCACGCCATGCGTCAAACAGATTAAACTGAGAAATCAAGTTCCTAAATTTGTGCGATAGTTCAGCAACTGGTTTTATTGATTTGCGGGTCGTATCCGACCGCCTATCTAAGTGGGGATCCCACACAACATTGAAATCTCCAGCGAGAAGCAACAGACCATGACGCAAAGCCTCCAATTTCTGGAGAAATTTACGAAGTGAGCGGATATGTTGTTTGTTGGGTCCATAGTAAGAGGCCAATGTATACATAACCCCATCCAACTTACAAACCAGAATTAAAAATCTACCCTGGGGGTCAGAGTCAACAAAAATACTCTCATAGGAGATATCTTTATGTATGAGAATAGCTGTTCCTCTTGATTTCTGGGAAAAGCTAGCAGTCTCAACTATTGGGTATAATTTAGATTGGATGGGTATTTTTGCGCCCTTTACCCAGTGAGTTTCCTGGAGGAAAACTAGGTGAGCTCCGGATTTTGCTAGAGACCTAAGGCAGATACTGCGTTTAGTCGGGGAGTTGAGCCCCCGCACATTATGGGTAACACAGCAGAATGGCATCATTCACTGGTATTTCTACTTATTATGGGCAGGAGTCGAAGGGGTTATTTAGTGGAAGTCGAGGATTGTTATGAAGGAAGGGGTATTTAAGGGAGGGCTGGTAGGGTAAGGGGTGGGTAGGGGGAGGGGAAGAGGGAGAGAGAGAAAAAAAAAAAAAAAAAAAAAAAAAAAAAAAAAAAAAAAAAGGGTAGTTAGAACTCAGTACGGTCCAAAAAAGAACTTAAAGGTAAGACCAATGGTATGAGCAATATCTGGGAAAGAGAAAACAAAACAAGACACACAGAAAACAAAAATATGAGCACGAAGGATGCGGTATATAAACAAGGTAAACCGCATATGTAGCCTCTGGAACACACTTCCAGAGTACTTTAAGTGGGGGGGGTAGCCAACGTGAGCTGGTAGCTTCAGTTAGTAGCTGAACATGTGAGAGAGGGGAGTATGTAGCAAAGAAAAGGAGAGAGAGAGAAGTAAGGAGACAACAAGAGTCGAGGCAATGTGAGATGAGGGGAGGAGGGGGAGATAGCGTCTCTCCGGATCTAGGGAAAAAGAGCGGATGGGGGGGGGTTGAAAAGGGGAGAAGGAGAGAGAAAAAAAAAAAAAAAAAAAAAAAAAAAAAAAAAAAAAAAAGGGGGGGAGATAGATAGCTAGTCTAGTAGTAAGTTGTCAAGATGAAGGGAAAAGGAATAAAGACATGGAGTGGAGGTTAAACGTGGGTTATGAACGCTAGACCCACACTAGCGACTTGTAAACATCAACATAGTAGTAATAACCAAGTGAAAAGAACACCAATGCCAGTCGCGCTACACCATGTCTCAGCGACGCTGCAATTTAATGAAAGGACACAAGCCCACTATAGGATAGATAGGCTTAATGGATTAGCAACGGCTAAGACAGTGTACGACACAAGATGGCATGAGTGTTGTATTATGTATCAACTAGGGTAAAATTAAATTATAAAACAGATAACATGTACAAAATAACAGTGCGCAGAAGGGTATCACAAACATAGGTGTTCCAATCAGTATTAAATCCAAACTTGGTAGTAGATTGCCAATATATGGCTGCCCCACCCTCCAAGAAAAATATAACACATTAGCAATGATATACTTACAAGTACATACTTAGAAAGCTTAAGTGCACACCCAAGCCTTGGTCAAAATTTGAGAGTGCCAGGCTCACCCTAATGACTTGCAAACATGAACATACTATTAATAACCCGAACGGAAAGAACAAATATGCCAATTGTGCTACACCATATCTCAACAACGCAGAGAACTACAGATAGTGCACAATCCTATCATAGGATAAATAAGTTTAGTAGTCTAGCAGTGGTCAAGGCAGTGTGCAACACAAGATGGCATATACATTATGACATGTGTTGCTAGGAAAACAGTGCATGTATAGACCAAATAACATAGGTGAGATAGCAGGACTTGTGAGGGTATCGCATCCACAAATATCCCAATCAATGGGAGCCCTGGTAGGGGGATCACCAGTATGAGATAACCCCATCAATTAAATAAAACATAGCACATCAACATTGACATATTTACAGATACATTCTTAGAAATTTAGGTGTATTCCTGAGTCTTAGTTGAAATGTGATAGGGTATAGCTGTTGAAAGGGGGATAAGGTGGGAGGGAGAGAAGAAAAAAAAAAAAAAAAAAAAAAAAAAAAAAAAAAAAAAAAAAAAAAAAGGGGGAAAGGGGCCTGTGGGATGGGTAGGGTATAGAAGGTAGATCAACAAGAGTACTTGTAATACATAGATATGACATTAGAATTTGTAATAAGAGTATAGACCATGTGTGAGCTATAGGTGTAGGACTATTACCAATGGTTGTTAAACATCAACATCATATTAATAATCAGAGTGGAGTATATAAATATGCTAATTGTGGAGTGCTACACTTTTTGACCTTGTAAACCTCAGACAGCGCACCAGCCCGCCTTAAGATAGGCAGGCTAGCAGCACGCCAGCGGGAGAGGAAGTATGTAATACATAATTGGCACATACAATGTAATATGCAACACCTCTGATAAAACTTAATTAAAGAGCAAACAGCATGTACAAGATAGCAATGCATAATAAGATCTCACCTTCAGTGGTTGATGGACCCAAAAGTAGATTGCCAGTGTGTATCTACCACACCACTTGGGCAGGGCAGAGCACCCCGGCACTGACTCAGCCTACAGAGACATTCTTAAAAAGTTAAGTAAATTCTAAGTGTCTAATTGAAATTTGAGTGGGTATACTATATAGGGAGGGATTAGGGTAAGAAGGAATGGAAGAGTGAGAAAAAAAAAAAAAAAAAAAAAAAAAAAAAAAAAAAAAAAAAAAGGGGGGGGAAAAAGGTGGAAGAGGAGAAGGGGAAAACAAGGGAAGGAGTAAGGGAGACATACATATACACTTAGAGTTAGAATATTTACATTCACCAAAATAAGAGCAAAGAAGAATATTATCAATAAGCAAGTCACATGTAGCTTGTGTGCAGAGATGGGGAGAGAGAAGTGAGTGTAGGCATTTCGCCTACCCTGTCCCTCTCAATCAGCCATCACCCTCCTCTTGGGTGCGACTGAGTGCGGCTGAGTCCTTAGGTAATCTTTGCGGGAGTGGGCCCCATTGTGGGACCAATGGATTCAGAGAGCTTTGAGATGGGGTGTCCTGTGAAGGTGTAGATCTCCATCTCTGCAGTAGATTCTGACTTTGCTCGATTGTGGTGACTATATGCTGCTGGTTATCTTTTAGAACAAAGAGTCTGGTCGGGTGACCCCATCTGTATTTTATATTGTGTGCTCTAAGGAACTTAGTGAATTCTCCAAAAGATTTCCGCTGTTGGAGGGTGTGGTAGGAAAGATCTGCGAAGATTGCGATGTCTTGGAATTGATCTGGCATAGTAGGTTTGGACAGGGAAGCTCTAACAAGCCGCTCTTTATACGTATAGAAATGAAGTCGTACAATGACATCCCTTGGTTTATCAGTTGCTAGATTTCTAGGGCGAAGGGCCCTATGCGCCCTATCAATAAGTCCCTCAGTTGGATTCGCTGGCGGTGCCAGGAGGTTGAAAAATTCGGACAGGTGAGTGATTAAGTCACTCGAGGCCACACTCTCAGGAATGCCTCTAAGGCGTAGGTTGTTGCGGCGGGATCGGTCTTCGGCATCCGCCACTTTATTTTCCAACATACTAAGTTGCTCCGCCAGGCTCTGCGCATAAGCTAAGACATTAGATTGTTCAATCGCCATGTCCTCCTGCTTCCTCTCAATTGTGTCCACTCTTTCTGCAGTAGAGGTCAGATCTCGCCGCATCTCCACCAATGAGGCAGTAATTTGGGATTGAAAAGAAGAGTGGTGTGCTTCGAGTAAAGATTGCAGGGATGATAGAATAAATGTAGGTGTTACAGTTGGTGGGGCAGCCTCTTGAAGAGCTTGAAGAGTGGTAGCCACCATGTCTGATTCTGGTGTAGAAGTATTTAAGCTATCCTGTGAATCTTCATTTGCAGAAAGTAGCAAGGGGTTAAAATGATCCGCTACAGTCCTTTTGGGGCCAACAGGAGGCTTTGGTTTCCGTTTGTTTGATTGCGCCATTTCTAGAGATATAAAAGGCACACCGTATGAGCAGGGTCCCAACCAAGACTAGAGGGGGTAGAAGTTGAAAGTTAGAATTATGATGCAGACTCAAATTGCGTGTATATGTATTAGGATCCAGAGAGTTTAGACCTCCCCCTCCTCACATTGAATGCACCTAGCAGAACATTTATAGTACAGGAGAGTGTCTATGGATTTTGTAAGGTAGTCCTCTACCTCTCACTTCTTGGAGTTAAGATGAGTTCAGAACTCTGAGACAGTCTCTTGTCATTCCGTGGAGTAGGTAATCTCAGGTCTCCAGTGGGGTATTATTTTAACCTTATATTTATAGTAACTTTGGAGTACTCAGGGTGCTGATGCCTACACCGCAGAATCAGGATCTGTGTATGATCTATGTGTGATCCCCTCCTAGGGAAGTGCCCCCTTTTGGGCGAAGTGAGGAAGAGGAAAATGGATATAAACCACTGTCACCAGGGGTGAGGGCGAAAGGGTGTCAGAGTGTCAGAGCTTGGCAATAAATAACAGTGTCTTCTCTTGTTTTCCCTGAGATAGATATGCAGCCGTCAATATAGAGAATGAGAGTTGGAAAGTTTATAATGGAGGCTGATATAGGCCGTTCTAGGAAGAAGATGTCACAGTTGAAACACAGCAATAATAGATGCAACTCAAACAGAACTGTATGTGCAGTGATCAGTTTAGTTGTAAGTTAGTATTATTTAAATGGGGGGGGGGTCCCCCAGGTAAGCCAGCGGCGTTGCAAATGTTTGAGTTGGGAGAAATTGAATATTTCAGCTTGTAAGGGTCCTGTTGTTATAGGATAAACTGTATGGGGATCTTTGTTTGGAGTTATTTATTTATATATTGCAGTGTTACTCCATCTTTTAACTAGACTTGCAGCCCTGAAAAGGAGAGAATATAGGGAGAAATATGTGCTGCTTCACCTCTAATTGTAATCAGCTGTGTGATGAAGTTAGGATATACTTGTTAATGAAATAACTATGGCCTTTCGCATCACAAGAGTGTCTCTGTGAATGTGAGCAGCAAGAGTATTTTCCCACTGTGTGCTGTAGGGCTGGTCATGCAGTATTCTGTCTTACAGTGCCATGTGGGTTGCAAGTAACTTCAGAATGCCCAAACTGACTCAGAAAAGTTGTAGCACCATATCTAAGGGAGTGCAAACCTTAGAGGCAAATTGAATGGTAGTAGAGTTAGCAGGCAACTTGTAACAGCAACAAGCAAGGTTGAAATACAAGAAAACACGCAAAGTTGACTTTAATAATGTCTCTTAATAAAAGCCTGTGACAAATATTCACTTTTTTTTGTTGATGTATTACCCCTTTCTGAGTTTACACTGATGAGATGTTATGATAGCAGTGTAAGATAGACTGTTGGGGGGTCTTTTTAGTGGAACCTGTACCCACGTGGGGATAAAGCTGTACTAAGCTGAATGTCTGGCTTGCAAACTGGGTAAAAAAAAAAAGGTAGCTGTGTGATAGCCAGTGATATTATAAATGTCCACAGTGCTCCTTAGGCAATTCTTCTATTTATAGGTAAGATCCGTGTAGGGTTTTGCTGCAAGAAGTAGTAGTGCACTGTTAACGGGTCAATAGCACTAAGCTAGCATGTGGGGTGAAAATGGCGTCTTCGCGCCAAAACCTGGGAGCATCAAACAGGGGCGATAGCTAATTGTGCGTCTTGTATGCTGTAAGTATTCCTCCCTGAAAATATTGCCCAGATTAGTGTAGATCGGACAATGACCGGTGTCCACCCGGTTTCTACTCACACTTTGCTTGACAGCCGCGGTTCTCTCCCGTAGAGCCGTCCTAAGGGCTGCTTGACTTCTTGTGGCGGTATGTGCTGCTGGGCTCCGGAGCGGATCCCCGACCCTCCGGAGCTGAATGCGGTGTAAAGCTGCAGCAGCAGCGACGGCTAGCCACCCGTGTCAGGTATTAGATTCGGCTGCAGGGCACTGGAGCGTCCGTAGGTCACAGGTCTGTTAGGTCCGGACTAGCTGGTATCCAAGCCTCAAACGGCACTGCGTGCTCCCCTGGGGTGATTCACAGGGGCTTAATATCAAAGATAGCCTTAATATGACTGCAGGTAAAATTAGATCCCTCCAGAGGTCAGTGAAAATACACTTTTGTTGGGAAATATGCAGGAGCTCTATGAGGAAGCGTCTGCTCTGTGCGGTAGTTGGCTCCGCCCCCCCCGATATCCAGTTTTTTAACTGGAAATTTTGCCAGCATTTTAGTTTTAATATATCCAGTTTTTAATATGTTCTAATAAAGATTTATGTTTTAATTTGTGTGATTCTTTTTCTAACTCCAAATGATTTAGGGGTCTTTTGAGTGCTTATATAGTATTGTTTTCTGTTTAGTTTCTTTAACTAACAATTTTGTAATGTAGTATTTATGATACATAGCACCATACCACATATAATTGAGTAATTCCAGGGCCATTGACCTTATTTGGAATGGTAACAGACCCTACCTTACATTTCTAGAAAGTGGTGCCACCACTTTAATTTGAATCCAAAGAATCAAGAGAGGTCAAGGACAAAAGATATGACTGGAAGGCCATGAAAACTTTCAAAATCTGATGAGAGGTTTCTCAGAGTTTCTTCTTTGAGATACCCGAAGATGTCCAGCAAGGGCCTGGCTCAGTATCCGGCAGCTTCATCAGGATGCCAAATTGACCTTTCTACAGTCCGAAGAAACCTGATCAGGAATGGTCTTTGTGGAAAGGTAGCAGCCAAGAAACCACTTTTCTGGAAGGGGAACAGGGTGAAAAGGCCAAGATATGCTAAATCTCACAAAGATTGGAACAAAAATCAGTGGAAAAGAGTATTATGGAGTGACAAATATATATATAGGTCTGTTTTTCCAAATACACACTCCTCCTTAGAGTTTAGGAGGTATCCGGAAAGAAGCAGGCAACACAGGATTGTCAATCAAAGAAAATAAGGCTTTTATTCCAATCATAGGAAAAAACAGCAGGGTTAAGGAAAAACAGACCTACATGCAATACTCCTATTTGAAGTGCACCGGGTGGTTGCTACATTAGTGTGTGCCATTATTTTTGCATCTTATTCTTTATATATATACTGTTCAGACATTGCCTCTCCTGTGTATAAGCCACTGCAGTCTTGCTTCAGTCTGATCCTGTTACGGGGGTAGAGAAGAAACCTGAAGAGTACTAAGTTCTACCCTACTCTATGGAAAGAGGATTTGAAAGTTTTTAACCGCGAATACTCCAAAATAATAAGGTGGTCCTGTATACTATACAAGAGGCTTATGCAGACAGCGGGTGTTGTGACAAGTGATTACGTCTCTACTTACCTCATACTGATTGAGGTCAATTCAAGTAAGTGCACACCCATATGGGACTTGGAAGTCTGAAGAAGTTTTTGGATTTATATGAACTGCTCAGTGTCTCTCCTTTTGAGTTTTAAGACTTTTTAGTAACTTTTATCTATTATTATTATTACTTATTAGGTTTTTGTATACATTTATCCATCTGTATATGTGGTTTTATATATGTATTATCCTTTATTTATACTCCTACATATTATATGCTAGGTAGCGCTTACCTTTTCATTCTATTTTTATATATATATATAAGTATTTTTGTTTTGTTTTGTTTTTTTATAAATTTTTTGTTGAAGTTTCACAAAACAAAAAGAATATAGAATACAACATTTGCCCATTCCTAAAATCAACGTTAGAGTACAACAAGAAACATTGTGATATACATTTGATCTATACGGCTAGTAGAGGAATAATTGTGCTAGGTATCAAGTTGAGTCATGAGTTTCAGGGCTAACAAAGATAATTATGATAAAAATAACATAAGAAGGTCAGCCTTATCAAATAGAAACCTGAGTTGTAGCTAGAGAGGTGTCAAGTATAAACTTGGGCAAGCTAAGATGAAACTTCCTTTAATAGTTTAATAATTGAGCTCTGATCTCCACACCACTAACATGAATAGAATGGGAAACTCTACGGTGATGTGGGAGGTTATCATTAAGGATGACCTCGAGTAGAGCGTCTGTGGAGTCTGTACGTGTGGGACTTCCGGTGGGGGTGGAGCTGTTAGACACGCTGTTGCTGCACAGCTCGGGTGCTCCGGAGAATAGGAGCAAGAAAATCTCCCCCAGCACTTACTTGCCTGCGTGACCCAGAATCGCTGGGGTCCGGTGCAGGCTAACAGGCGGCGTCTACGCCTGTGCAGAGGAAGCCCTGGTACTGGCGGTAAAGCCCGGCGGTGGATACCGCAATCACCTTGGTGGAGCCGTGCAGAGAGGGACGAGGGGAGTCAAAGGCGGGAAAGCTGGATCTTTGCCCGTGAAATGGTCGTACTTACTGCTGGGAATAGCCGCTGGTAGGAGGGGGCAGTTTGTCTGTTGAGAGATCGGCAGGCAGCGCTCCCTCCTCGCGGTGAAGAGTGTTACACCTGGTTGACTGGAAGGTGAGGAGACGCCGACTTACCCCTGTACAGTTCTTCGCAAGCGGACGGCCAAGTTTAATAGGAGCTGGTAAGACTTGCTGAGCCTTCGGGCATATACTCCCCCTACACTGATGTATCCTATGCCTTTGGGGGTCGAGACCTGCATATAAGCTGAGACACTTGCTTGGGTTTGTCAAGGGGGCTTTGACCTGAAGTGAGCCAGTGACAAGAAACCCTCACTAACTACCTATATTGCACTTGCTACCTTAGGCTTATTTCCATCTGAGTCGCTGGGTAATATTGGGGAGAAGTGCTTTCCAACAGTGAATGTGGGATATTCTGATATTTGATACTACAGCATAATGGAACTTGTCATACCTATCACCTCCCCCTTTTAATGTATGAAAGTAAATCCTGAGATATAAGGAGAATCTGCATTATACTTGACTTTTGCTCTAGTGGTGATAACTTTAGTCTATGTGATCTCATCTGAGGCAGTTGGAGGTCGTTTGTGCAGCATACCGGCTGCAGGACTTTGATATTCTCTGACTCTCCATTCCCCACCTTACTTGTCCCATCGGTTGTGGATTTATTTGCAGGCTGAGAGTAAGAAGAAGAAAAGAGGAGATAGAAGGGGAGAGGTTGGAGTGAAGAAGGAGAGGAGGGGAAAAAAAAAAAAAGAGATTTAATGTTTATCAAAGGACTGCTTAATGTTGGCTAATGTAAACTGATGTTTGCTTGTTCTTTCTATTTTTTTCTTTTTTTTTTCCCATAGCAGAGATTCTCTTAGGGGTCTTCACCCCTCCCTTTGGCTAGAACAGTGTCTAGCTGGAGAGAGTATACATTATTCTGTCAAAATTTAATGGTAAAATTTTCTTAGAGAAAGGGGCTTACTCTGTATTAATAGATAGCTGTATACTATACTTATTCAATCACACAGGTGTTCACTACCTATAACCATAATTTTTAAAGCCATCAGGCCCTAATATCACTATTAACCTATTTTCTATACATAGATTCAAAAACCACAAAACACAAAAAAAAAAAACACCTTCACAGCTGAATCCATTTGGTTTGCTTTCACTTAAAGGGACGTTAGTTCTCTTTGAACCTGAATACACAGAAATCACACAGAGTTTAATTTGTGTTTGTTTTTGAGGGTTATTGCACGTGCTATTTTTTTTCTTTGTTTTTTTTTCTTTTTTTTTTCTCTTTTTTTTTCCGCTGCATTTGCAGCTCTGCACATATTGTTTGTAAACACAGGGTATATGGAAAGATTTGTTATACATGCGAAACAGAGTTCCCCTATAATGTCGCCAAAAAGTAAGGACAGAAAGGTTAGGAGTGCAGACACCTCGCTGGACCCCTCTGTGGAGGGGGGTATGGCCCATTTAGATACAGGTAATTTAGTATTGCAACTAACCAACATATTTACTCCTCAGTTTGATACAATTAAGAAAGAGCTTAGCAGTATATCTACAGACATGAATTCATTGTCAAATGAGGTTAAGCAGTTTGCCGCTAGAATAGGGGAGGCAGAAAATAGGATCTCTGACTTGGAGGACCAGGTTAATATTCAAGATAAACTAATGCAAGACCATGAAGCTAAAATCTCTTCTCTACAAAGCCGTCTGGAGGATCTGGAGGATCGCTCCAGACGGAATAACATTAGAATTATTGGACTCCCCGAATCCCCCAAGTATGAGGATCTTATTAAAGTAACTTCCTTATTACTCCCCAAGGCATTAGGTTTCCCTGAACAACGACTCCCTCTTGCAGTTGAAAGAGCCCATAGAGTTGGATATAGTAGAACAAGTATAGCTGTGGGCAATAGAAGTAGAATGGCCATTTTTAAACTGCTTAGATATCAGGATAAGGTAGACCTATTAAAAGCATATAGAGAGACAGGGGAATGTGTATTTGAAGGCAACAAGTTGTTAATGTTTCAGGATTTCTCAATAGAAACGTCCACTAAAAGGAAACAAATGATTCCGTTATGTACCAAAATTATTGATAAAGGGTTTAAAGCCTGGGTGGCATACCCTGCGAAGATTGTAATGGAAGAGAATGGAGTTAGGCGAGTTTTGAATAATCCCCAAGAGGCCCATGAGTTCATCAGTACCCTATAGCATTTTAGGAGAATTAATTATTTCCAGAATGGAAATCTGCTCTGAACAAGACTGATGTATTATTTAAGTGGTTATATTGTTTTAGTTATATCCTGGCTGGATACTCTGGTTATTAATATTTTTAAAAGGGGAAAAAATTCTTCTTTGGAACTGAATGTTTTCTATTCTAAGTTTAGATACCTCTTAGGTTCACTATGTTGGTACAGGATGGCAGATTTTTTAACTTTTTTTTTTTTTTTTCTCTCTCTTCTTTCTTCTCCCCCTCCTCCCGCCCAGGGTTATACGTCAGCCCAAAAGCTATGGAATATTATCTTATGTTAAGGATTGATGGCTTCCAAGATTAATATACTTTCTTGGAATGTAGGGGGCATCACGTCTCCTAGAAAACGCAAGTTAATTATTAAATATCTCACTAAATTTAAACCTGATCTTGTGATGCTACAGGAAACACATCTTAATATGGTTGAAGCCGCTAAATTGAAGTGTAAATGGGTAGGTGAATGCCTTGCAGCGTCAGGTGTTAAAAGAAAATCAGGAGTAGCAATATTGTTACATAAAAATTTAGTTTATAATATTGTAAAAACGGAGGCTGATCCAGAGGGTAGATTTTTGATTGTACAGATCCAGATTAATAATTGTAACTTTGTTATATGTAATCTATATGGCCCCAATGCTTTTTCTCCGGCTTTTTGGGATTCTATTAGAAGCAAACTAATCTTATTTTCAGCAGCTAATTTAATTTTAGGGGGAGATTTCAATATGACATTGTGCCCTATTTTGGATAGATTATCGCTAAAAAATTTACGTGAAAACGCCAAATTGGCAAAATATTTTAAACTTTTCTGTCACGAACTAAGATTAATGGATATATGGAGATTTAAAAATCCAGAACAACGTAGTTTCACCTGTGAATCCAAATCCCATATGACACTCTCTAGAATTGATCTTTTTTTAATTTCTAAGTCACTTGCTCTTTGCAGATCAGAAGCTAATATTTACGATATTATTATTTCTGACCATGCAGTAATCTCTTTCACATTGACGGCTAGCTCCCCCTCTAAGATGCCTAATACATCTTTCTTCTTTCCGCGGTATCTGGCTGACAGCCCGAGGTTTGGCAATTGGTTAAATCAAAAGTGGAAGGATTATGTTACCTTTAATATCGGGCAATTTAGTAAACCAGAGGTCTTTTGGGAAGCAGCAAAAGCTGTCTTGAGGGGGGAAATTAAACTCTATCTAGCTACATGGAGGAAGAAAACTTTGGAGCAGGAATTACAATTAGCTGCTCAAGTCAGAAATGCGCTCGGGAAATTTTATAATGACAAGACAAAAGATAACTGGGACAGATACTGTAAATTAAAAAGGGAAAGAGACATCTATTTAAAACAAAGGTCCCAAGAAGAAGAATTAAAGTTAAATTATCAATTTAGAGGCCACTATGGGAACTCTGCTAAATTTTTGGCTAGCATAGTAAAAGTTAGGAAAAATAAGAATTTAATCTCGGCTATTAAATTTAATAATGTGAAGTATTCTAATACAGAGGATATTAGTCAAGTTTTCTTTAAGGTATTTGAAAACCTGTACTCAGAATCTGAGGTAAATTTGGATAATGCAGCAAATTTTTGGACCGGTCTGAAACTTCCGGGTGTTACGGAAGAGAATCTGCTAGATCTTAATAGGCCTATTTCAGAGGAGGAAGTTTTGGAGGCTATACAATCAGCTAATATTAATAAATCTCCCGGACCGGACGCGATTCCGGTAGAGTTTTATAAAATATTAAAGGAAGAAATTAAGTTATCGTTAGTTAATTTGTTTAATTATTATTTTTCCTCCGGTAAGTCAATGTCTAATTATTTTTCTGCTGCACGCATATCTCTGATTCTAAAGAAAGGTAAGGATCCGGAGGATCCTGGGTCATATAGACCTATATCTGTACTTAATGCCGATTACAAATTGCTGACGGCTATTATTTCGACAAGACTGGCTAAATCATTAGATGGGATCATACATCCTGATCAAACTGGATTTATGAAGGGCAGGAACTCCCTTAAGAATATCCGTAAAGTTACCACTTTTCTGGACTATGCTTGGAATTTAGATCCTGAAAAGGAGGAATTCAAGAAGATTAGGGAAGCAGCTATTTTGACTGTAGACGCTGAGAAAGCCTTTGATGCAGTGAATTGGAATTACCTGTTTACGGCTCTTGAGCATTTCGGATTTAGGAATCAGTTTCTTGAATTTGTTAAAAATCTATATAAAAATCCGATTTCCTATCTCTGCATCAACGGTTTCTCTTCCCCATACATATCACTCAAAAGAGGAACTAGGCAAGGATGCCCTCTATCCCCCCTGCTTTTTAACTTGGCATTGGAGCCATTTGCCATTCTGTTACGGGATAGGCTACCAGGAATCCCATTGGGTCACACTAGACTAAAAACGCTTTTGTACGCCGATGATCTGTTAATATTCTTGGATAAGGCTAAACATTATATACCTATAGTGTTACAATTATTTAAGGCTTTCTCCTCCTTTTCAAGATATAAAATTAATTTTGATAAGAGTGAACTCCTCCGGATACATAAGAACGGCTTCTATTGGGGAGAGCATCCTTTTAAAGTAGTTGAGTCCTTTCGGTATTTAGGGATTATTCTTCACAGAAATCCAGCAAACTGGTACAAACTAAATTTCCCCCCAGTCTTGTCGAAAATTAAACATGACCTAGAAAACTGGTCCTCTTTGCCAATATCATTATCTGCAAGAGTTAATTTGATTAAAACTTTTATTTTCCCCAGAGTTTTATATCTTCTTCAGAATCTTCCATTACTAATGACTAATAAAGATATTAGAGATGTACAATCTTGGCAATCTAAATTTATATGGGGCAATAAAAAGCCTAGGATTAGTTTGAACAAGTTAATGCAGAAACGTTCTCAGGCAGGGCTTGCCCTCCCAGATTTTAGGTTATATAATTGGTCCTGTCTAGTCAAATTGGCCTGTGATTGGATTACAGGGATAGACAAATTTGTTTCAGTAGAACTGGAAACTTTTTTGATTTCTCCCTTCTCTCTAAAAGCTATTCTTCACTGTCCGGTAAAATTGCCTTCGAATCTTAATAAATTGATCTCTTTCAAAAACGTTATTATAGCCTGGCATAAAATCTGCCGAGTATTAAAAATTTCTCCATTATTCTCTGAATTTCTCCCGATAACAGGTAATCCCGAATTTATTGCGGGTTTAAACCAGAGGGTGTTTAGATTGTGGGTGGAGGCAGGTCTGATATATGTTCATCAGTTATTTGATTCTAATCAGTTAATCTCCTCAGAACTATTATTTCATAAGTTTAATTTACCCCATTCAAATTTATTTGCGTATTTTCAGCTACGTCATTATATATTTTCGCAAAAGTGGAATACTGAGGTGTTTGTGGATTGGTTGGATATTAAGAATATAATCCGTCAATTCTCTCTGGGTCGCTCCTCTATATCCTTGATTTATGATATTCTCCTGGCTAAGCAGGGGGATCTCAATTTGGATAAATTATATACTTTTTGGAAAAGATACTTCCCACAATTGGACGAGAATAGGATAGAGTACAGCTTCCGAGAGTTAGGAAAATTACAAATTTCGATATCATGGAAAGAAACGCATTTAAAACTAGTCAACAATTACTATCTCTCTCCCGCTAAGATGGCTAGATTTTTTTCCCTCCAAAAGTATGTCTGTTCACGGTGCTCTTTGGATAAGGCTGATATTTTTCATATATTCTGGTCTTGTCCTAAGATTCAACAATTCTGGCAAAAGATAAGATATTGGTATAGTAAACACTATAAAGACATGATTCCGATAGCTGCTGAGAAGATATTTTTTTTAACCAATGCTGATTTGCGCCCTAAGCGTGTGATAAAAATACTGAATACTATTATTTTAACTGCAAGACAGTTAATTGTTAAGGGCTGGAAAGACCATATAGCCCCCAGGGTTTCAGAGTTTCTTAAAGAAATTCAGTTTCAAATTTTATTTGAATCCTTTCACACTAAATCCTTGACGGACAGTAGAATCAGAGTTTTCCTTATGGATTGGCTTCCGCTAATTATATCTTATCCGCTCCAGGTTCAAAGGCGTATTTTACAGCCTTTCTTAAATACGATAGCTTTCTTAGAATTGGTTATATTAGGATTGTTTCCACCACTATGGGTATCCGGTTACCGGGAGATTACTATATGAGATAGGATTTAAGGATTATTCTGGAGAGAAAGGGAAGGGGAGAGAAGGGGAATGGGTAGGTAGTTAGTGACAAGACATTAAATATTAAGGTCGTTGGTTACGTATGGTGATGTTGGGTGGCGGAGGAGGAGGGATAAGAAAAGAAAGATATATCTTCATTTTTTTTTTATTTTTTTTTCTCTTTCTTTCTTTTTTTTTTGATTGTTTGGTTAGTATTTAAAAACAAAACAAAAAAAAACTCCAGTGATGTTATGAATGTCAGACACTAGTAATTATTTTGTTTGAACTTCTGTACTGTGAACCATTTACTTTGCTTTCTTAAATGTACTAATCCATGTATGTAGGCCTGCCGGGGCTATTATTTTGAAATGTATTCTGACATATGTTTATTTTGTTTCTCACTTTTTGCTGGAATCATTAAAAAATATTTTAAAAAAAAAGGATGACCTCGAGTGCGTCGTAGAACACATGAAAGAAGAGGGATTGCAGTGCGCAAGAGCCACTCAAATTATGGTAAGGGCGGGGGGGGAAAGAAAAAAGTAGGGGGGCGGATAGTAATAAGCTATATGGTACATATCACTTGTAAGGTAGACAAATAACACCCAGGTCACTATGGGTAACATGCTTAGTGAGTTATGATGCGGCGCAGGATATACCCCTCATGGAATATTGAGTGCAAACATCTTACTAAAGAGTAGTTACATTTGGGATCATTTTTGAGCCAATAGTATAAATATTTAGAGATACAAATTACCTTTATAACATAGATAGCTAGTCACTGCACGAGTGGTAAGCAAGTATATAGAAGGTGCAAGCAAAAGTACTCTTGTCTCAGGTACATAGATAGCAAGGCTCAAGTGTTAGCATTATAATGCAGAGAATTATTTGAGATACATGTGTAGAAGTTAATGCAGAATAAAAAATTGGGACTAAAATAAACAGACACACAATAATCCTCAAACAAACAATACATATAGGAAGTCTGCATGTCTAGTACAGAATGAGGTTAAAACATCTTACTATTTTTACTTATGTATAGTTACCTCAACAGGAGGATAACCATATACCTCATAGTGAATCATCTATAGTGAAAAAACAGTCAGCCAATCCCTCTCCTTAGCGACTGAGCGTGAGAGTTAATACAGTGGCCAAAGGGGGTTGCAGAAACTGAATAGCCGCCATATATCAGGTACAACGTGATATGACTAGGTAATCTGAGAAAAGTTAGGGTTTAAAGCAAATTAGTAGGGAAGGCTAATGTAAAGCAGACATGGTTACCAGGTATATCAAGTATAAGTTCAAACACTAACAGCTTATAAGTAGAACCTCTATCATAGCTGTAGTGTAATATGTTATGACATGGCATGCAAAGATTAGGAGTGTAAAGTAATTCCTAATCAAAGAGCAACGTGTGTACATTAATATATAAAAAGAAAGCTTGCTGTATCTGCTTCAGAATAAGTGACTGTGGAGATATATTGTGTGATCTAATCCTAATCTTACATCTGGAATATGTGCATTCATTGGACATAGGTGCAGTGACAGTGGACCAGAACTGCGGTGAGATAGTATAAGCATGTTTGAACAATTTATAAGAAACAATGAACAAGTAGATGCTTCACTAATCATGTAGTGCTAATTTAAGGAAACAGTATCTTTATCACTCAGGGATGGTAGTTAGAGTGCTAAGAGTGCAGTCTCTATCTGGGGTATAGGTCCACTCCTGAGCGATGGAGTATTACTTGGGAAATTACCCAATTCCCAATCTGCAGCAGCACTTTGCCTGAATAGGTCTGGATACTTTCATCTTCAGAGCGAGGAAATGCACCTGACTTCTTGGGACCGTAGGCGATCCCATAAACTGTGTGGCTGACTGTGCGCCTAGAGGACACCGCAACTGCCCCGATAATGACTGGTCCATGTGTGGCAACAGGTCTAGCGAAGGTAGGTCAATGGACAATGAGGCTAGCGATCTGCGGCAAGTTAGGCTCAGTTCTGCTTCTGTAATCCACACACTGTCTCCTCCTGCCCGTGTATTCGAGTAGCGGCCATAAAACTCAGAGGCTGTGTCGGGAGGTATGTTAGCAATAGAATGCGGCTTACTGTTGAACTGGATCTGGCATCCCCCAGCCGGGAGGCCAGATGTCTGTTTCGTACTGTCATTTGACATGTATCTCACTACCCTCGACTCAGGCTTAAGTTCAGGGAAGATCCGCTCCTGGCTTTGCACGATATGACTGTTTCTCTGCCGGTCTGTGATAGAGCGTTCTCTCATGTTTCTCACTGGGAGTTTGTCTCTCATCAGCACACCTTGTAGTTGGAAGGAGGTCTGCGCCAATAGACATTCCATGTCTCCTGCTAATGTGTCATCTCGTTCATCGTGAAGGGTGTGCATAAGAGACTCAAACTGTTTCTCCATCTTATTGGCCAATAGTTGGAGCAGAATGTTGTAACACCCTGTAAGACTCAAATGTCTGGCTGTTGTAATCACCCGGTGTGACTGGGAGCCGGGGAGGGGTACCAACAGAATGAAATAAAATTGCTATAGTCTTAGATCTCAGTTTAGAGAGCAAAGCTCCATGCGGTCCGCAAAATGGCCTCTCCTCAGCCGGGTAGCTTATGAATTATGTGTAATACAGGAAAGCTCAGTGTGGTGCTTTAGGTCCTCTCTTCTCTTCTAGGTCATATAGAATTGGTCACCATGTCCTTGGAGATCAATTTTCAGATTCTTGGGCAAAACTGAGCGGTCTGGCTAATGGATAAAGATAACTTGTGAGCAGAGCTCTTTCAGTGTACGACCGCTCAGGTGCCCGGCTTGCTCCGCCCCCTGAAAGTAGTTTTTTTTAACATAACAGGTGCACTGTCTCTTTAAGTAAAGCAATTTCAAACCAGCCAGCAAAACAAAGCATACAAATAAAATGCCTACTCCTGCCATATCTATACATAGAGTTTCCTTTACTAATGATAAACTGGCCAGCTAACCTGAACCCAGTTTAGTACTTCATAGTAAGTGCAGGTGCAGAATATAAAAGAAATAAAAACAAGTGTGTCTTACCAGTGTGTCTCTTTACATGCAGTAAGCAATGCTAACTGGTATCCAGCCTCTTTCACTTTGGAAACAGCCTGCTTCCTGAGACATATGCTATTTCTAGAGAGCCTAAGCTAATTTAATAGCAAGCAGCTGTGAATCTGTCCCAACAGGTTTAACTGTTGCTCTCTCTTACTGCCTGCTAATGTAGACACCTTCTCTCACCCTGTCCCCTATGTTCAAAACATCAACAAACTGCTTTGATTGCCTAGTTGGCATCACAGCCCAACGGTCCATCAGAATATTAAAAAGGGGTGTGTCCAAGCCATCCCCAAGAGCAGCAATGTCGCTCCCATAGAAGTCAATGGGATTATGAAGTCACCACCCAAATCTTCGATATTGCCGATCATCAGCATTTTACTGCGGGGGGTTACCTATTCGAAGTGTGCCTACACGGTGCAAACAGTGTGCTCACTGAAACAAAAATTAGTTTCTGTGTAGGCCCACTTTCAAATATTTCTGTTGGGACCCAAGTTTTACAACACCTACACTAATTAGCTCAGGCAATGTTGTCTCGACAGCTGATAGCAAGCGAAACAAACATGGCTGCTACCCTCCTCACAACATGCACTTCCCTGCTTTGAACATATCAATCTTGTGTCGATGTGTCTAAAGAAAAGTGCAGGATACTTCCACTAGCCCACCTTGCTAACGTCCCCTGAATGCCTATATGTACATCATGTATGTATATCATGGCAAACCTACACTCCCCTTGCACCTCCTCTCTACTTCCCACTGACCGCCTTCACCTATATCAAAACTAACCTACACTCACCTGCACCACGCTACTAACTCACCCTGACCGCCTACACCCACTTAATGCCTAACCTACATACCCCAGGAATGTCCCTAATACCGCCTACACTGACATAATGTCTAAACTACACTCCCCTGAAATGCCCCAGCTAACTCCCATATACTCCCTACTGTCAAAAATTACCTCACTAAAATAAACTATTCTATAAATAATAAACCTCCTATTATAACTATGAAGCTATGTTGCAAAAGTTATCATCAATGTTTAAATAATGTGTCAAAGAATTGTGTTAAAACTCAGGTGGCCGTACGCCAGAGGACCGGCAAAACCTCTTTGGCCTATCTAGGCTCCTGGATCTCAGTGCCAGACCAGAATTAAACCCCAGTCTGCCACTTCTTAAAAGGAGTGTTGATCGAGTATGGTGCAAGGTAACAAGTCGTCTTTTAGTATGTTGTCGGCAATTTTATGAGGCACCTAAGGATACCACTTGTTTGGGGGGCTACTTTCTAGTAGAATGGGGAACACTTCAAATCTGAACCCACATTCCTCCAAAAAGGTCACCCCCCCCCAAGCAAGTGGTGCCTCATCAAATTGCTGACAACATACTGAAAGACCGACTTGATCCTTTGCACGCTAACCGATCGACACCCCTTTTAAGAAATTAAAGACTGGAGCACAAACTTGGTCCACCTAGGGATACCACTTGTTTGGGGGGGCACCTTCTTAGAGAATGGGGAAAACTTCAAATCGGGACCCCCATTCCTCCCAGAAAGTAGCCCCCCCAAAACAAGTGGTATCCCAAGGCCGCATCAAATTTCTGACAACACACTAAAAGACTGACTTGATCCTGACTTAGTTTTGTCAGTCCTCTGGTGGATGGCTGTGGACAGCTGTCTGGGGCTCAATTCTAATTTGGCAATGAGTTCCAGAAACCCAAATAGTCTGGAGAGGTTTTGCCAATCCTCTGGCATTTACCACATCTCCATGACAAAATATGCATTGTAATGTAGATTATTTCAGGTATTGTAGATATCGTAAAAGGTATTTAACAGTTGCTTGATATTATTTCAAACATTAATATATCTTTGAAAATATATGTTTATGTTTAAAATAAAATCAAGCAACATTAAATCCCTTATAAGATATCTACAATATTTTAAACAATATGCATTCTACATGACTATGCATATTATTTTAACATTGACCCCTAATATGTCATAACCTAAAACTAACTGTAAAAATGAAGGCCCTACACATAAATATTCAATATTTAAATGATGCATTGTTATGTAGAATGCAAAATATTTAAATATTTGCATATACATTATTTTACAAAAGTGAGTACACCCCTCACATTTTTTTAAATATTTTATTATATCTTTTCATTTGACAACATTGAAGAAATGACACTTGTAAAGTAAGTTTACAGCCTGTTTAACAGTGTCAATTTGATGTCCCCTCAAAATAACTCAACACACATTCATTAATGTCTAAATCATTGGCAACAAAAGTGAGAACACCCCTAAGTGGAAAGGTCCAAATTGGGCCCAAAGTGTCAATATTTTGTGTGGCCACCATTATTTTCCAACACTGCCCTAACCCTCTTGGGAATGGAGTTCACCAGAGCTTCACAGGTTGCCACTGGAGTCCTCTTCCACTCCCCCATGATGACATCATGGAGCTGGTGGATGTTAGAGACCTTGCGCTCCCCCACCTTCCAGTTGAGGATGCCCCACAGATGCTCAATAGGGTTTAGGTCTGGAGACATGCTTGGCCAGGATATCATCTTTACCATCAACTTCTTTAGCAAGGCAGTGGTCGTCTTGGAGGTGTGTTTGGGGTTGCTATCATATTGGAATACTGCCCTGTGGCCCAGTCTCCGAAGGGAGGGGATCATGCTCTGCTTCAGTATGTCACAGTACATGTTGGCATTCATGGCTCCCTCAATGAACTGTAGCTCCCCAGTGCCGGCAGCACTTATGCTGGCCCAGACCATAACACTCCACCACCATGCTTGACTGTAGGCAAGACACATTTGTCTTTGTACTCCTCACCAGGTTGCCGCCACACTTGCTTGACACCATCTGAACCAAATAAGTTTATCTTGGTCTCATCGGACCAAAGGACATGGTTCCAGTAATCCATGTCTTTAGTCTGCTTGTCTTCAGCAAACTGTTTGCAGGCTTTCTTGTGCATCATCTTTAGAAGAGGCTTCCTTCTGGGACGACAACCATGCAGACCAATTTGATGCAGTGTGCGGCATATGGTCTGAGCACTGACAGGCTGACCCCCCATCCCTTCAACCTCTGCAGCAATGCTGGAAGCACTCATACGTCTATTTCCCAAAGACATGATATGAGGCTGAGCATGTCCACTCAACTTCTTTAGTCGACCATGGTTAGGCCTGTTCTGAGAGGAACCTGTCCTGTGAAACCACTGTATGGTCTTGCCCACCATGCTGCAGCTCAGTTTCAGGGTCTTGGCAATCTTCTTATAGCCTAGGCCATCTTTATGTAGAGCAACAATTCTTTTTTTCAGATTTCAGAGTTCTTTTCCATGAGGTGCCATGTTGAACTTCCAGTAACCAGTATGAGAGACTGTGAGAGCGATAACACCAAATTTAACACACCGGCTCCCCATTCACACCTGAGACCGTGTAACACTAACAAATCACATGACACCCGGGGAGGGAAAATGGCTAATTGGGCCCAATTTGGGCATTTCTACTTTTACGTTTATAGAGTGGAAACCCACTTATATGTTGGCTACTCTGGATGTCTCTGTACTTTACACCTCCATTCCTCATGACAAAGGGATCAGTGCAATTAAATATTCTATAAAGACAGACAGTAACATACATGAAAAACAAAGATATTTCTTATTAGAATCTATAGAATTTGTACTGCACTAAGTCAGAGGACTTTGAGGAAGAGGCCGGAATATTGAGCAACAAACTTAGGGCTCCATGTACTAAGCGGCGGATGGACAGCTTCTCAATTCGCAAAGCTGTCTGGCTGCCTTTGCTACACACGGGCAGCGGATCAGTTGATCCCGTATGTATCTTTACACACTCATCTGAGTGTGTAATGCCCGCCTCTTCATTCGCATGACCAATCTAACTCACCCTGACCGCCTTCGCGTGACTGAAGGGGCTGCCAATCACAGAGAGCGAGTGAGCCACTTCAGAGATTTTCCCTTGCCACCTCCCGCTGCTTCTTACATTGCGGGAAGCAGGCTCGCATATGCGAACCTGCCTCGCAAGGGCTCTGCCCTTTGCTACACACGGGCAGCGGATCTGTTGATCCCATATGTATCCTTACACACTCATCTGAGTGTGTAATGCCCGCCTCTTCATTTGCGCGACCAATCGCGTGACTGAAGGGGCTGTCAATCACCGAGAGTGAGTGAGCCACCTCAGAGATTTTCCCTTGCTACCTCCCGCTGCTTCTTACATTGCGGGAAGTAGGCTCGCATATGCGAACCTGCCCCGCAAGGGCTCTGGAGCAGCTTTCGCTGCTTCGTACATGGAGCCCTAAGAAAGAAAAAATATCCAGAGAAAATAATAGAGGTAGCCTATAATAAAGTGCAGACACTGGACAGAAAAATTCTCATAAACGGAAACAGGGACACCATTAGAGGCCCCGCCTCCGCCAAACGAATCTCTAGTGTCTAGCAAAATAGCGGTTTTCATCTGTTGTGTGTTAATACACATTAGGTGCTGATCCGCTCATACTTTTAAGGGCTTTGATATCTACAAAGCATCTTATCTTTGCACTCGCACTGAGGCTTTTACTAATACATCTGCCTTATGTCAGATAAATTTTATTTGACTTTTTATTCTATGTTTGTTTTATACATTGGGCATTTGTTAATACAGTGTTATATGTATCTCATTTGTTTATATGAAAATAAACCTGCCACTTTTTAATCTACCTTGAATCTTATGTCACTTACTTGTACTATTATCCCACACTCAACACCTGAGACCTTGGTGTATAAATGTTGGTGTATATATATATATATATATATATATATATATATGAGCTTTTTTGTGTATATACATGTGTATTTAGGTATTTATATATGTATATACATACCTATATACACATATAGACAAAAACATTCACATATACAGTATAAACATATAATTATATATATTATACTTTTTATATACACTTTATAAATACCTTCTAACAGGAAAAATCATTTTTATTCAATTTTAATATGAAATATTTTATTTTACAGTAAATATTTACATTCCAATGTTCTTCACATAGTAGAAACTGTTCTTTGCATATATATATATATATATATATATATATATATATATATATTCATATAGATATATAGGTATAGATTTATATATTTTTTTTAATGAATCAGTGCGCTAAATTATAGTCTATAGGGTTAAGAAATTACCCAAATTTCTGAAGTTAGCGTGCATTGGGTTTTGCTTGCACACTATATAGCGTCCCACTTATAATCTGTCCCTATGTATTTAAAACCTTGATCTCTTGGTTCAACAAGTTTTAGGACTTTATTTACTTATGCCCTATTTGTTATATGCCTATATAAGGTACAAATATACCAGAGAATTGAAGCATAAAGCGATAAACACGCTATGTAAAATTTCTTGTCTCAAACCAAAAAAAAAAAAAAAAACTGTTTTGCTCATCTATTTATATTGCAACACAGGTAAAAAAAAAAAAAAGTGAAAGCCTTTCAGGATTTTAAATTAAAAATTATAATGTTAATAACTGTTAGAGTCATATTTATTTGATATTTTCTTATGAGCTTTGACAGGCTAAGAACAGCTCTCTGTGTTTCTTTGAAGCAAATTAATTAAACATGCTTTTCTGAGCTTTGCGACAAAGACTGTTTGTTGTAATTCAGGGCAATCACTTCTCAATCAAGACATAACATATCCAAAGAAACATTCTGAAAAGCACAACATGCATTCACGGAGAAGATTAATAATATATTAGAGGGTTAAAGCTATGTCACCTGAACTGCATTACTTAAAATACTTCTGAATAACTGTAAAATAGTTCGGAAACTCTCAAACTGATATTAAGAGTCTGTGTAAATTTGTATAACATGTCCGTTTAATGATGACTTTTGTAATCTTTTCCAAAAACTACAGATATACATTATATACATGATTTTTGCTTAGATAAAGTGATAGAATAAAATGAAAAATGTTTCATTTATTACTTTATTTTTCTCAGAAAAATTCTATAATTACTAATTTATTAGTAGGAGAGTGTACATGAAGAAAATCGTGGTAGGTAACATTATTTTTGTTATTGTACATTTTATTTTAAAACTTTCAATGTTGAGCCATTTGTTCTCTGTTTTACTATTCCCTTATACAGTAACATTAGGTAGGTTATTTCTTTAAAATGAGAGGTACCTTTTCCTCCTAGGTGTCATATCAGGCACTTCCTTAGTCAAAAAGGATGATCTTCCTGGGGTCATTCTGAGGTAATTGATGACTCCAAACTAGTCATCAGAAGCCATCCGGAAGAACGCCCACAGGCCAAAATATTTAAATGAGATGACTCTAGAGGCATTCACTGGCTGTTCACACTTGTGAAATAATCTGCTTATACTTTTGTAGTAATAACCCAGAATTGTTCACTTTAGCGGATGACTTTATAAGTCTGATGATGTCTGATGATGTGCACATGACTTCTAATGTAGTTTGATGACCAGGATGGTCTATAAAGTAATCATGTTTGTCGTAGTTTTGCTGTAACATTGACTACTGCCTTAAATGCGCAGTATGACTAACTGAAAAGGAACATAAATCATTCTTTTAGCCAAGTGTCAGTTATGACAGAAGGCAGAGTTCACAAACAAGCTAAAGTCATATTCCAAGTCAGTCCAAATAAATATTTAATACAGAAGCGTAGTCAGGGAATGCAGAAATCAAACCAAAGTTGTAATTGCCAGAGTAGAGCTAAACTCAATACAAAAGCAAACATATTCTACACACACAGAGTTAATAAAGACTACTGCAACTAAGGCCTAATTGATCTTCTAGGCCTTCTTAAAGATACAGTACGCCTAACTGCAGCAGGAGAAGAAAATCACTCTTTTAGCCAAGTGCTTGTTATGATGCTAGGTTATATAAAGCTCTTGGGCAAAATGCCACTCTTTCAAATTAATGTCATGATAGTGATACAGAAAACAAAAGCTAAGCATTAGATCTATCAGATAGAAGACAGAACAGTTGAAGTAGATAAACTGAATATATGTTATCAGTGTAATGATTTGATTCAATATTATAATGTTCAATTATAAGTTAATAGTGGATTTACTTGTTGGAGAGCTGGAACCAAGCTTACAAGAGATGTGTTGCAGACAGATGTCAGATACAGGGCAACACTGTCACTGGGTAGACAGAAGCAGATGTCAGCAGCCAAGGAACATCCAGAAGAGTCTTCAGTGATCAGGCCAGGGTCCAATACAAACATGACAAACATGTTGTCAAGTGTCACAGCAAAAGAGGCAGCAGAAGTAAAGTAAAAACTGGAAATTTATCTTCCACTAGTAATTTACCAAGCCTGAGAGCATAAACCAGGACTTAAGCAGGAACAAAAACAAGGAATGGAGCTGATCACCACCAGGTAGTGATGTTGCGAATAGTTCGCCGGCGAATAGTTCCCTGCGAACATAGCATGTTCGCGTTCGCCACGGCGGGCGAACATATGTGATGTTCGGTCCGCCCCCTATTCGTCATCATTGAGTAAACTTTGACCCTGTACCTCACAGTCAGCAGACACATTCCAGCCAATTAGCTGCAGACCCTCCCTCCCAGACCCTCCCACCTCCTGGACAGCATCCATTTTAGATTCATTCGGAAGCTGTATTCTTAGTGAGAGGAGGGACAGTGTAGCTGCTGCTGATTTAATAGGGAAATCGATAGCTAGGCTAGTGTATTCAGTGTCCACTACAGTCCTGAAAGACTCATCTGATCTCTGCTGTAAGGACAGCACCCCAAAAGCCCTTTTTAGGGCTAGAACATCAGTCTGCTTTTTTTTTTTTTCCTGTGTAATCTAATTGCAGTTGCCTGCCTGCCAGCGTGTGTGTCAGACTCACAGCGTATACTGTGCCCACTTGCCCAGTGCCCCCACTCATATCTGGTGTAACAGTAGTGTACATTTAAAAAAAAACAACACTTTTTTGACTGTGAAATAATAGCAGAGAGCTTCCAGTACCCAAGATGGCCGCCAATAAGGCAGATGGGGAGGGTTAGAGAGCTGTTTTGGGGGGATCAGGGAGGTTGGAGGCTAAGGGGGGATGCTACACCACAGCATATGTAAATATGCTAAAAAAAAAAATAAAAAAAATAAAAACCTTTTATTTTAGTACTGGCAGACTTTCTGCCAGTACTTAAGATGGCGGGGACAATTGTGGGGTGGGGGAGGGAAGGGAGCTGTTTGGGAGGGATCAGGGGGTCTGTTGTGTCAGGTGGGAGGCTGATCTCTACACTAAAGCTAAAATTAACCCTGCAAGCTCCCTACAAACTACCTAATTAACCCCTTCACTGCTAGCCATAATACACGTGTGATGCGCAGTAGCATTTAGCGGCCTTCTAATTACCAGAAAGCAACACCAAAGTCATATATGTCTGCTATTTCTGAACAAAGGGGATCCCAGAGAAGCATTTACAACCATTTGTGCCATAATTGCACAAGCTGTTTGTAAATAATTTCAGTGAGAAACTTAAAATTGCGATAAAATTTTCTTTTTTTTTTTTAAATTTGATCGCATTTGGCGGTGAAATGGTGGCATTAAATATACCAAAATGGGCCTAGATCAATACTTTGGGTTGTCTACTACACTACACTTAAGCTAAAATTAACTCTACAAGCTCCCTACATGCTCCCTAATTAACCCCTACACTGCTGGGCATAAAACACGTGTGGTGCACAGTGGCATTTAGCAGCCTTCTAATTACCAGAAAGCAACGCCAAAGTCATATATGTCTGCTATTTCTGAACAAAGGGGATCCCAGAGAAGCATTTACAACCATTTGTGCCATAATTGCACAAGCTGTTTGTAAATAATTTCAGTGAGAAACCTAAAATTGTGAAAAAATTTAAGTTTTTTTTCATTTGATCGCATTTGGCGGTGAAATGGTGGCATTAAATATACCAAAATGGGCCTAGATCAATACTTTGGGTTGTCTACTACACTACACTTAAGCTAAAATTAACTCTACAAGCTCCCTACATGCTCCCTAATTAACCCCTTCACTGCTGGGCATAAAACACGTGTGGTGCGCAGTGGCATTTAGCAGCCTTCTAATTACCAGAAAGCAACGCCAAAGTCATATATGTCTGCTATTTCTGAACAAAGGGGATCCCAGAGAAGCATTTACAACCATTTGTGCCATAATTGCACAAGCTATTTGTAAATAATTTCAGTGAGAAGCCTAAAATTGCAAACAAATTTTTTTTTTTTTTTTAATTTGATCGCATTTGGAGGTGAAATGGTGCCATTAAATATACCAAAATGGGCCTAGATCAATACTTTGGGTTGTCTACTACACTACACTTAAGCTAAAATTAATTCTACAAGCTCCTTACATGCTCCCTAATTAACCCCTTCACTGCTGGGCATAAAACACGTGTGGTGCGCAGTGGCATTTAGCATCCTTCTAATTACCAAAAAGCAACACCAAAGCCATATAAGTCTGCTATTTCTGAACAAAGGGGATCCCAGAGAAGCATTTACAACCATTTATGCCATAATTGCATAAGTTGTTTGTAAATAATTTCTGCGAGAAACCTAAAGTTTGTGAAAAAGTGAACAATTTTTTTTTATTTGATCGCATTTGGTGGTGAAATGGTGGCATGAAATATACCAAAATGGGCCTAGATCAATACTTTGGGATGTCTTCTAAAAAAAAATATATTCATGTCAAGGGATATTCAGGTATTCCTGACAGATATCAGGGTTCCAATGTAACTAGCGCTCATTTTGAAAAAAAGTGGTTTTGGAATAGCAAAGCGCTTCTTATATTTATTTCCCTATAACTTGCAAAATAAGCAAAGAACATGTTAACATTGGGTATTTCTAAACTCAGGACAAAATTTAGAAACTATTTAGCATTGTTGTTTTTTGGTGGTTGTAGATGAGTAACAGATTTTGGGGGTCAAAGTTAGAAAAAGTGTGTTTTTTCCATTTTTTCCTCATATTTTATAATATTTTTAATAATAAATTATAAGATATGATGAAAATAATGGTGTCTTTAGAAAGGCCATTTAGTGGCTAGAAAAACGGTATATAATATGTGTGGGTACACTAAATGAGTAAGAGGAAAGTTACAGCTAAACACAAACACCACAGAAATGTAAAAATAGCCCTGGTCCTTAAGGGAAAGAAATTGAAAAATGGCATTGGTCCTTAAGGGGTTAAAAAAAAAACTAGAAATTTGACTGTGAAATAATAGCAGTCAGTTTCCTTCACACGTGTGCGTTTCAGGGCCTGCCAGGGCACAATGTCACACCAGTGCAACTCATATCTGGTGTAACAGTAGTGTACATTTAAAAAAAAAAAATACAATTTTGACTGTAATAGATTGAATAGCAGTTAGTTGTCTGCAAGCGTGTGTGTCAGGCCTACAGCGTCTACTCTGCCAACTTCTGCCAGTGCACAGTGCCAATCATATCTGTTGTCACAGTAGCTTGCACGCATAGTACCACTAATCGGAAAAAAAATGACAGGCAGAGGC